>NW_020654878.1:8783215-8859937 GCF_003589595.1 Hyposmocoma kahamanoa
ACTGAGGTGGTACAGTCTTCAACCAGTTATGTCTAATATTGATGCCATCTTAATTCTTTTAGTACTAAGATCCAATTTACTATGGAACAAGAGAATTGTGGTACTTTAGCTTTCTTAGATGTTTTCATTAAAAGAAATCCTAATAACACCTTAGGCCATACTGTATTTCGAAAGAAAACCCATACAGATAGGTACCTCAATGGTAATTCCCATCACCATCCTAGCCAGTTAGCTACCGTGGGCAAATCTTTGTTTCAGAGAGCATATGGTGTCTGCGACAGTAATCATCTGGCGGGGGAACTTCAGCATATAAAGCAAGTCCTACATGCGAATAAGTTGAGGATTCCACGCCAATGCCGCAGACCCCGTGTGAAACCACCAACAGTCGAGCGAAGACCTACCATCTTACCTTACGTGAGAGGTGTTACAGACAAGATCGGAAGAGTCCTCAGGCGCGCATCTATCAAGACCTATTTCAAGCCCCTGAGGAAGATTTCTCAGTTCCTGAGACCCGTGAAATGTAACATCCCCTTACAGGATGCAGGAGTTTACAAGCTTGACTGTGAGTGCGGTCTCTCTTATATTGGACAAACAAAGCGAAGTATTTGTACCCGCGTCAAAGAACATATAGCTGATGTCAAACACCGTCGCGTAAACAAGTCTGCAGTCTGCGAGCATGTCATGGATAAACCTACACATTCAATGAAGTTTGACAAACCCCAGGTCCTTGCAAAAGAAGTCCGTTATCTGCCCAGGATGCTGCGAGAGGCCATTGAAATTAAAAAACATCCTAATTTCAACAGGGAAGATGGTTTCTCCGTACCACCAGTTTGGGATCCAGTATTTCCTCTAATGAAAAATCCCAAACAAACATAAGACTGCAGTACTAATTAATATGTTTTAATTTATTCTAATTTCTATTAATAATTAATAATAAATTAAACTTAATAAAAAAAAATTCATTCAATAAAATAATTTGTAAAACTTAATGTAACGTAAATTGGAATGTTTTCTTTGTAAAATTAAAAATAAGGTATTTAATTAATAACTATTGTAACTATAGTGAAAAAATAGGGTGGTTTGCATCAATATTAGACATAACTGGTTGAAGACTGTACCACCTCAGTCAACCGTGACCATGGGACCTGTAAAGGGCCCGAAACGTCGGTTTGTTTGAAAAAACAAATATACGCGATTTAAATCCGGAAAAATAGTTTCATTCCTATTTATTTATGTAATTTATTTGCTAAAACACATGCAGATAGCTTACTTATATTAGCAATTTTTTGATAGTGAACAATTGTCTTAAGTATAATACCGACTCCATAGATTGTCCTGTCTGCAAATAGTACAGGGAACGTAGGGACGCCTATGAAAATGATATAACTGACATAGAAATACACTTAATGTTTCTATCCCTTGCGATATCTTCACTGTCTTGCTACGTCGAACGCGCTGTAATCAATCATGTTTTGTAACTACATATTTATAAGGTTTCTTTTCCGTTTGTAGGTATGGATCAGTATATTATTGCACGTTGTATGAGATGAAAAATTAGTAATAGAAAAGTCAATTCACAACAGTCATTTTTTTAGAACTGGTTGACTTGTTTACAATTGTTTTATCACAACACAAACACAACCACTCACTCTCTCAGTTGATCAATGGATCAAAGTTCACTTAAGAGATTTCATGAATTCAGCAAAAATCATTTTATAACAGATGCAGAGGATTGCAGGTTTGAAATGGATCATAGCCGATTGATATATTATATTCCAAATAAAAATTATATTGTCAACAAATTATGTCTCGAAATTCATCAAATAAAATATCAATATTTCAAACGAATTTTCATTGAGCATTTCTCGCCGTCAAAGTTTTAAGGCCGCACTTTTAATACACTGTGCCTACGTCAAAATTAGAATGCCATTAAATTCAAAGCAAATACTATGTAAATAAGAGCACTTCTTGACTTTCAGACTTATCACCCATCAATAAGCGAGCGAGTTGAGGAGCTCGCCCACATTCAGCTTGAGCGTTGACTAACGACCTGCCAATCAGGCCCTAACTTAATTGGAAATCCGTGTTTGTGAAACCACTCCCCACTTCTAAGGCTTTGTTGGTAAAAATTAAACATTGAGTAAAACTAGATATTTTATTAACGATTTTAGGTACTAAAAAATCGAAGAACGAATTAAGTTCCAGCCTTCCAGAAAGGTATAGTTACAGTTCATTCATAACAAAACATTTCTGAAATAACATAATTAATTTATTAATAAATACATGTACTACACCTTTTTTCCCATAAGGGTAAGCATAGACAACAGTCTTTCATTTGCTACGATCTTGACACATATATTTTTTTAAGGTTTTTTAAGGTTTGTTACCGGCCAGGACGTCCTCAATTTGGTCATGGTAACTTCGTCAACTAAGTTGCCTGTTCATTCTCACCTTATAAATCTATTACGTCAATCTTCTCTTTACGTCTCAAAACCACCTAAGCATTCCTTTCTCTATTTTTGTCACTACATCTTCCACGCCGAATTTTATTCTATTCAAATTAGGCAACTATAACCCATATAACGTAAGCGTTAAGAACTACACATATAGTATAACATAAAGATTAAATAATTAACGTACACGAGTGCACTTGGCGGCGACGTGTGACAATGTTTTCTTATCACACTGTTCCTGAGTTTGTCAGAATCACTGCAGCCATACTTCACAAAGCTCTCATTTCCAATGGATTAATTCTGTTTTCGTGCTTCTTCTGCCGAACCCAATATTCACTACCATATATAGGTATAGAAATCAGTCACAATCAATTAGTTGAAATAACGTAATTTGTAATATAAATAAGTATAACAATGTCTATAATGAGCCCATTACATTATTTATTGTTCCATAATAATAACTCAAAAGATTTTTTGATTACTTTTTTAGGCAAGACTTGTTGTTAAACTGGAAGTAAAAAAATAATTATTTTATTGGTAACAGATCACACTTGAAACCGTTATATTCATTAAACTCTAGGTACTACTCATTCGTATGGCAGATTCTCCTAAATAGAATGAGGGCGAAACTCTAGGGGTTGCTATTTGTTAATAAACATTTGTACACATCTATCACTCACAATATTTAATTTCGAAATGGAATAAACTTGAGTATAAAGTTTTTAACCGACTTCAAAAAAAGGAGGTTCTCAATTAGACTGTATGTTTTTTTCTTGTATGTACAGTAACAGCACATCAAGTTACATATTGACGAATCTTGTTCCGTTGCACTTTAGGCGATTTTCGAACAAAAATGTGTAGTCTTATGTGCTGTTGAATAGAATAGAATAGAATACGTTTATTTGCCAGAATACAGTAATTACAAAGGTCTTAAGTAAAATTAGGTACATTGTATTCAACCTGCAAGCAGATGTTCAAATATTAATGGGATTCAATGTTTCTTTAGTCTCTATAGTTTCTAATTAATGTAATGAATTTGTAAATTCTAAGTATTCTTTATTACTATAGAAGCAATGTGTCAAAAGCCATTTTGTCAATTTTAATTTAAAAGTATGTCCTTGTAACAATTTAATTGCGTTTGGTAGTTTATTGTAAATAATTATAGACATGTTGAAGCAGTTATTCTTGTAAATTACTTTATGGCAACGAGGTTGGTATAAGAGATTCATAATTTTTGCTCTAGTTTGCTTTTGAATGACTTCACCGCGTGTTTTAAAATATTGAGGATGATAGTTGACAAATAAGCAGATATCCCTAATGTACATGCATGGCAAAGGTAATAAGTCCGTACGTTACGCGATAGCTCCGGCCGGCATTTGTGAACTGATTTTGATGAATCTTTTTTGTTGGAAAGACCTCCCTCCGTAGTGGTCCCATTTAAATTTCAAGAAAATGTTCCACCTCTAAGGGTGGCAAACTAGGGATTTCGCGCACTTTCCGGCAATAAAACTTGGCAAATACATATATGTAATTCCACGTACTTTTGAGGTCGGTTTTTTAGTACTCTGTACTGAAATTATTGTTTCACTATAGTTTTCAAATAATTAGTAAATAGATAATTTTAAATATCGATCGAAATCTTATATTAGGTATAGAAGCTTAACACTGCCCCTAAATGAATTTGTGATTTTGTGAAGATGACTGTCAAGAACAGCCAGCTTGTTAATTAAAAAAAAAGTGTAAGCTTGTTAATTTTTTTAAATATCTTTATTCAAAGACACTCGTTGCCTGTAAATAATACATAACTTAATATTACTTTTACATAGGTATCTACATATAACAAACAGCTAATGAGTGGCTATATGTACAGGTTATGATAAGTAGTAAGTAAAATCATTATAAATAATCTCAGGGAGATGTAAGGAATAACATTATTGTCACTAATAAGGCTCTCTTATTTCCAAACTTATGATCCATTTCAAGTCTATATCCCTAACGTGAGAGACATAGACTTGAAGAGACCTTGCCTAAAAGTCTGAAAAACAATCCATCCCTTTCACACTCACTAAGCTAGCTACGACAACGTGAAACAATGTTATTATTGGCAGGGCTGACAAGTGCAAGCGTCAAGTGTGTATGCTAATACAGGCCGCGACACGTATTGTCGCTGTCAACTCCCTTACTAATGTCCTTCGACCGCAAGAATTGTGAGGATAAGACTTTTGACATACTAGAAAAGCAAGAAACTTAAAAATAGAATAGAATATACTTTTGACATTAGGTGAACTGAAAGTGTTTGGTGGCACCTTCCTATGTCGTACAGTCGACAAATGGAACTCCCTTTCAGCGCACGTACTTCCTGCGTGTCATGATATGGGGTGAAGAGGCATCTTGTAGGCAAGCAAGGTGGAGGTGGTTAGGACAGTGACTATATCAACACTGTACTAGGGTTCTTCACGTTTGGATTCCAGTTTCTAATTAACTTCAGATGGAATGTAGTCATCTGCCTGTCACCGATTTTTAGGTGAATTAGGATATTGTTACAGCCAAATAGTGGTGGCCTACTTGGGAGATCGGTTGGTTTTTATGTTGGAGGTCTTGCGGGGCCTGTACAATTCTTTCGGGGAACTGGAAAATATAATTATGACAAAACGTGCATGTTAGAGACAATTCGTACAATTCTTCGAAGGCGTGTGAAGTCGCTAACCTGCATTGAGCTAAGGCGGTAGACAATGATCTAAAACTCTCTCCACGAAGGAGAACCTTTCCTGCGGTGGAAAGTATGAAGATAATATTATTATTTCTTTACGTTGTAATAGCCTTTGCAACGCAATTGAGTTCTGAAAAAGGATTTGCCTCATATCGATTATCAGCGCTTAACAGGCATGTTTGCATTTGTTATAATGTAATTTTATTGTAAAAATTTAAACACGCTGCTCTCGTGTCATTAATTTAAATGCAAAATAATTTTTATTTATTTATTTTATTTAAGCCGGGTTTTCACTATACGAGTGCTCTGAGATCGAGTGCGCTCGTACGAGTTAGATCGTATTGGAATCCGCTCGGATTTCGGTTTACGCCTTACAAGTTCATCAGCGTCCGAGCAGAATGTGTTTCCTTGAACAATCAAGATTATGAAGGCTGATCTGCAGCTGCGAAGTATAGAAGTTGTGGCAGATATGTCAATGGTTGAAATACAAACTCATGAAAGGAAAAAAACAAAGCAAGAGAAAAATTTTTTGCAAAAATTGATTTTAGGCCTTGACTAACTGGGTGCTTTAAATAATTTTGTTTGTGAAGTAGAAGATAAAAACTCGTTTAAATCCTCATATTGTCACGTTCATTTCACTTTTTCTTAGTTGGCGCCATTTTGTCTTCATAAATTGATCCGAGTATGCCTGTAAGAATAGAACCGCGTCCAAGTCCACTCTGATCGGATGCCGACGTCCCAGTACGCTCGGATCACGTGTTTACACGCTACGAGTTGTGTCCGAATGGTCATCCGAGCGTACTCGTATAGTGAAAACCCGGCTTTACACATTAATCTCTCTTAGTTTACTATTAAGACTACTAACAGTTTTGTAATTTAACTCTGTGTGACTTACCTAACAAATCTAATATTATTAAACTTATGAAATACCAAGACATCAACTGTTTCAACTAAGAAGGTGTATCTATAAGTTTCAAATGCATAAACGTCTCGCCTTCCTTGTTTGGGGATATTAAAAAATTGTTCCGGCTAGCGTGTCTAATCTCCAACAGCCGGCGTTCTGCCAGCGAGCGTTTTCGAACGTATCAACTAGGAATTTTGAATTTCGAACGTAAGGCAACTTCTTAGGCCTTATTATGGAAGACGAAATTTTTAAGTTTTTTGTGTCATTTCATTTTTAATTTTATTTTACCATACGTACCTAAGAGCACCTTTGGTTAAACAAAACGTATATAAATAAGTAAGTAAGTATAAGGCATCTATGTATAAGTATTTACTTACATGTTATTGTATATAAATACTATCTTAATGGTAGCTCAAAATATGTACGTCTCTACAAATACGTTTAAACAACAGTATGTAAATCATTGTCGCAACATGTCAATGCAAATCTGTGTCACGTAAACTCATTTTAAATCTAGGCCGAGTTTTCTTAAGAAACTATACGCTTTAGACGTCCAAAATAAATTTGTTCAGCCCACAAGGTATCTTACCTAATTTCAATAAAGTAAAGCGTTATAACGAACTGAACTACACATAAATCTAGCGGAATTGTCGAGCAATTTATAACACCCCTTTGAACGCCATCTAGTTCCTTTTACGAGAATTTACAAAAGGGGAAGATACGATCGTAGCGCCATCTTGTGGAAATACCCAGAACTAATTTCAACCCTTCATCTCTAGGGGTTGCAAAATAAATTCTGCAAAATGGCGCCACTTGCAAATATTAATAAGTATAATAGCGAAAGTTATAAATTTGATTTTTTTAAGAGGAGGAATTGTTACTTATGACACAAAAAATAAGAAATTGTTGATGTTTTTTATTTATGAAATCTTTTTGGAATACGTTCTAATTAAAAAAAAAATGGAAATAGAAAGCAACTTTAATGTACTGAAAAAAAAATACAAATAAATAATGTGCCCAAACAGAGAATAGCACACAATAGAGACGTTCGAGTTTGTGTAATAGTAAAATTATCTACCGTTCTATGAATTGTAAAACAAATGTGGTTTACAATCATATAATGTTTTCACGCAGGTTTCCACATCATCCAGACGAAAAACCCCCGACAGCATTTTCTCTAGACGTCCTTGCCTCAAAAATTCGAGACCTGAATTTAAAACATTTGTGATGTAAGAAAGTTTTTGTTCAGCCAAATGGCAAGAAGTTTTAGAGTTTTAATACGTTGTAATGCTTCAGATTTGTGGTGGTAATTACATGTCGTTAAGTGAAGACATGCCGTCCTCGACTTCGGTTTGTTGAAAAACGAAAGACGTACGAAATTGTAATTGTCTAATTTAGAAACTACGGCGATAATCGCTTTTCGTTGAAACCTTTTACAGTTGTCGACAATTGGATAGTTTTGTTATGAAGATAATGCATTTTTGATAAGTATCTCGTGTTCTTTCGGATACTTTTTTATGGATTTTATTTGAAGGAATACCGTGGAACCTAATTAAATTTAACATAGATTTTTGGTGTACCTAATTTACTGTTTAAGTTAATATTACGTTACGAATTTCTTAATTAATTGTTACCTTTTTAAGCTGATGGCTCTACAACTCAATAAATAAATAAATAATAATACCATAGATTTTTTATGATACCAAGTGACGGGATGAACTAGTCGTGCGCCTGATGGCAAGTGACACGCCTGTCTATAACGTTTGCAGTGTCACTTAAAGTTTTAAATCACAAGGGGCACTGTCACTGCCCCCATCACCCTAAGACATAACAAATTGACAAGTCCCATGTGTCTGTAAGTTCACCAGTACCCTTATCCTTCAATACCAAAATGCAGAATGCTCTCATTACACATATTACACATTAAAGTGACAATACTGTATGAATTCTTTAACAAGAAGCTCTATTGTTACTTGTCAGTGTTGTTTGCATAGTTGTTAGCGAAGTATAGTTAATGTTTCCGTTAATTTGGTACATTTTGGCTATCTGGGACGGTGTAAACTGAAATATCTATCAGATAGATACTAGTTTTATGTTAATTTTGGTATTATTGTTAAATAGAAGATACTGTCTTCTACTTTACTACAGCTGTTGCAACATCAGCGAAGCTGTTAATTCGTGTTAGAAGTTACTTATAATTCAGATTCAGAATACGTAATCAACACACCCCTACCAGGAGAGGAGAGGTGAGAGAGAAATTAAAACCTCTCGAGAGCAGGCCGGTACACCACAAATCGCTTAGTGCTTCCCGCCCGTCCTAATGGCACGCCAATTAAAAGTTTGCTCCGTGCGCTCCGTTCAGCTCCCCAAGCGCGGATTGTTGTGAACCTACATACTGTCTTACCTGACATTCTTGTTTTGCTATTCTACATGATAGATCTGTAATAATTCACTGTCAAACATCAGTTCAAAATCTATTTTTGTAATGATAAAGGTATTATTTTCCTTAAATATAACATTATCAACATGATTAACAGACCGACTTCCGTGAACAGCAAACGTTGCTAATAAAGGTTTCGAAAAACAAATGAAATTACAGCTAACTATAGCTAACTGTAACACTAAATAAGCTGCGTTAAAATGAGTTGCTAAAAATAAATATACACATAAAATACTGACAAATTAATCATGTTTAGCAAACAAGCAAGTACTTCAAATCCCAATTCTACGAAAACACTTTTGAACTTGTATTTCTGAATTTGAAAAACTCACTTTGAAATCCATAATAGGCGATTTACAATACAATAGTTTTCGGTAAAATATAAATTAAGTTAGTAACTAAGTCAATAAGATTTTTGGGATCTTTCAGTATTTCATTCGGATACTGCCGTATTTTTATTTGCACGAAATGTTTCGGTAAGTTCGGTAAAAAACGCAGTAATATTCATATTTTGAATAACCTCATTCTTAACTTATATTTCAGAACTTTTATTACTACCGCAGACATATAGTACTTTGTCACTTCTATTTAAATTACAAATTATAATATCTAAATGTTATATTTCGTAATTGCTGTATACCTACGCCAGTAATAACAGAAAATATACGTGTATTTATTTGAGAGACAATACGACGAAATTTCTCTATGATTCTCTGTGTATTTATATTTATTAACTCTTTACCTCTACAACACCTATAAAATAGAGAAAGTTGGAGTTACGAGGTTCGAAATCAGTCGGTTTACTTCCAAGACAGTGGCAAGACAACCACCGGATCAAAGATCGGTCCGTAGGTGGCATATTATCTGGGCATGCTGTAAAACCGAGCAGCCGAGCACCCGAGCATAATGTAGTATATTCGTGAGTTCGCCTTCTGAACGATTAGCATTTTGATGTCGCTGCGATCAAAACTGTAATCGATGTTTGGTGATGACTTGAGGATTGTTCAAATCTGCAACTGCAATGCTGGATTGTAACATTTTGCATCGTGTTCAGTGTGATTATTGTACTTTTGTTACATCTTTAGTGTAATAATTATTTGTAATGTTCCCAATGTTACTAATCTTATTAATTGTATTTTAATTTTATAACTTTGTGACATTTTAAATTAGTAACTCGAATATAATTTTATTTATAGCATTTAAATTTTTATGACCTTGTAATGAACGTGTGATGTATAATGTAATGCAATGGGATTTATGCCCAAATAAATAAATAAATAATTGAATTTTTACTACATCTCCAAAAATGACAACTTTTCAGGAGAGAGGTTTGAAAATTGTAGGAATGAAATTAGTCGTCACCTTTTTTGTCCTTAAAAAAAAATAAATAAATATTAGGCTTACAATATTTAAAATACATAATTTGTTTCATGTGGTTCGTGTTATTATTTTTTAACTATGTGCAACCTCGGGCACAAAGCTTCCCAAATTGTAGCTTTCTTCATAATAATTTTCGACGTTATGTAAATTACTTGAGGTACTATTTCCAACAACGAATTTTGACATAATGCACAACCTTGGTATAATAATAAGATCAGATGTGGCCTTATCAATGCAAGACTTCAGCACAGGTTTAAAAATTCTACGAACGAAATTAGATGATTTTTTTTATGCTTAAATATGAGAGTTATCAAATTTCACATATACATAATTTGTTTCATATAATACATATTACTTTTATGATTTTATTGCGATAAAAGCACCTTTGTCGTAGGGTCACATGCGAATTTATTATAACAAAGGTACGTATTATTAAAGGTGCAAAAGAAACAGTAAAACGTGCGATGAAAAATGGAAGTCTTTTACTTAGCAGTCTAAAATAAAATAGACCATAAAGACTCAAATAGCCTGTGCTATCAAATGTAAATTAAACAAGATAAATCTACAACATTTTGTTATTATTATATAAGTTAGGTTACATGAATTGAAGAAACAAAAGTGTAATTCTGTTACATTTTCACGTCTTTCTATATACACATATATATTTTTTATAATATCAAGTGATGGAACGAACAAATAGTGCGCCATATAACAGTTGCAGTGCCGCTTAGAGCCTTAAATCGCAAAGATCTGATCACTGCCACTGCATTCGTCACCCTGAGACATAAGTTGAAAAGTCCCATGTGTCTGTAATTTCACCAGCCTCCTTTCCCTTCAAAACTGAAAAGCCGTAATGCTCACATTACTGCTTTGAATAAACTCTTTCACAAGGAGCTCTACTGCTACTAGATTTTAGTGCCATGGTGTCATATCTTGCATATTATATAATCTATTCCAAAAAAAATTTGAGAATATCTCCGTAGTTAATTAAATAGTCTGTGGTTATTTGTCGGTTGAATTTAGTCAGACATTACTCATACTCGCATGATTTTTTTTGTACCAAGTCTAGTGGGGACACTTCGAATTTTAGTTCATTTCTGTTGCGTCACTCCCGTTACTCGTCGGCTTTTGCGAGGTTGTAAGTGTAGTTGTGGCTTAATCAGACACTGCACTTAGACAAACACATTATAAAATAAATGGAACGATGGGTTTTTCGATAGATTCTGTGGATAAGTGAGAAAGAAAATATTAAATTTGTCTTCGATTAAAGCTTTAAATCAGAAGGGGCACTGCCAATGCGCCCGTCACCTTGAGACGTAAGTTGACAAGTCCCATGTGCATGTAATTTCACCAGCGCCCTTACCCTTCGAAACTGGATCACAGCAATACTTACGCTACTTTTTGGCGGCGAAGAAAGAAAAATTTAAATAAGTGGCAGTACTTCCCTCGACGAAGTCTTTCACTAGGAGCTCTACTGCTACTTAAAAGCATGCTGCTAGAGATATATGACTAGAAATATATTTTATTAATAAAAATAGGTAGTTAATGAGTTAAAGAGTTTCGGTTCGCTCAGTATCTAGTCAAATAGTAAAATACTTTGCCGTGGCGTCTTCACTGTTGTGCAAATGTATGCCTCTAAATAAAGATAAAAACAATGTCTACCTACTTATAAGTTTTTTTTTTAACATATTTTGTATTAGTTTGTTCGTAGCAAGGAATGAATGGCATCGAGACAACCCAACTCAAGTATACGTAACGTAACGTAGTAAGTTAACGGTGTTTTACATTATTTATGTATACTTTTTTCTTAAAACAATAAAATCAATAAATAAAAAAAATTTTAAAAAAATTCTAAAAGTTATGTGAAACCGGCAGTAAGGGCTTTACAATCAAATTTAATTAGTTTTTATTAAACCAATTTCAAAACATTTGGATTTTTTCAGAATTCTTACGTTTTTAAGCTGTAACTGCACGGAACCCTTTACATTGCCGCAAAGCGGGCTAAGTGGATTTTCGGGTCGTCCCACATTTGGCTAACGGCCCTGCACCGTCGAGTCGTTAGTGACAGCCACCTACTCGCTCGCTCCAGGGTTGACAAATGTTGACATTATGCTTTTATGTGGCAGGTACAGTTACAGTCACTTGCATATAACTTGCATAATATGTAATAATAATATATGTATCGAAATTCAAATTTCATAGAAAAAATATATGTATGACATACTCTGTCTGGAGGGCTCAACGAAAGCAGCGGAATAGTTAAGCTAGCTTGAAGAGAGTTTCCTTTCTGTATAATTATGATTCAAAATATATTCCATAGCATTTAAGTTTATTTGAAAAGACCAATCCCTAGAGTTTCATGCTCGTTCTTGAATGAATGAATGAAATATTCTTTATTGCATATTAAAATCACAATGACAACACAGAACAGTAATACAAGTATCACAGAGTAAGCTAATGTACAATAGGCGGTCTTATGGCTAAGTAGTATAGCATAGGACGTAACTCAAGTAGCGTAGCGACAGATCCTTTTAAATATAAACTGGGATTATCTTCATATATAAATATTTATTACGTATTTTACATGTTGATTTTTGGAAGCTTCTTCTAGAACTGCCAAGATGTTCTTCTTTTTCTACCCTATTTTTTTAAATACATTCTAAACACAAATCTACATTCATTCAGCCAGTACTTCTACTCATCTCTATTAGTCTCGACTGTTTCTGAATGGCAACCTACAAAAGTTGTTCTCTGGGAAGTCAACGTAGTGAACGAGCAGTACCTTAAAAAAAGACGTTTTCAAGTGTAAAAAATTGGATATAATAAATCCACTCATGGAATAAAATGATTATTTGACTTTGCCTTTGTAGAGAGCGAAGGGACTCTACGTAAATATAGCGTAATGATATTATTGATATAAAGATCGAACAACACAAATAAAAATTCTTTCGATCTGACTAATCTCGAACCAGCGTCTATTGCCACACCGTAGGCAGTAAAAACATACAATATACAGAAAAAAAACTTAATTCACACTCTTAACGGCTTATTAGAATAACATACTTAAATAAGAAGATCACGAAATAGCAACAGTTCACAGTTGGATAGATTCTAGAACAACTGCACAAAGTTCATGGGTGATTTATTTTAATTTTCGTTATTAAACAAAATACCAATTACAATCAATTACAAGCTCAATAACAGGAAATATTAACTTAATGGCATTGCTTGGATCGATTTCTAAACCGCACGGTAGCTGATGGTCAGTGCAACCGACAATATCATGATAATACTTTATTGTCGTATGGTTTAAAATAAAATACATTTAAAAAAATGCATGCGCTTAACTTGTATAATAATACATACGAAACTTAACAAAAGGGTGTACATTACTTCGCACTGTGATAAAATGCGTATAAGTTTCCTTGTACTAAGTCATATTTGATAATTTGAGGACTGTTCCTATTGTCGATGATTCCAAACTCACAGACGGTTTAGAGTCCCTTAATCTACGCAGAGACTTTGCCTCTCTGTGTGTGTCCTACCAAATGGTATTAAAATTAAAAAATTTAATGGGGTGTGCTCAGAGGAACTTTTCGAACTAGTGCCATCGTCACGTTTCCACCATCGCATGTCCCGCCAAAGGAGTAGAGCCCATCGCCACATCATAGATGCCCAACAATGTAAGACCACGTGGGCATTATGTTCGTTCTTTCCTCGAACCTGCAAGATGTGGAATGGTCTTCCTTCTAAAGTATTTCCTTTGCGCAATGACATAGGGTTCTTCAAAAAGCAAACAAGGCTTTTCAAAAGGCTGGTAACGCATAGGCAACTCATCCGATTTACGACCGCCTTCTGTCAAGTGACTCGTCTGCTCGTTTGCTTCCTATTTTACATTAAAAAAAGATTTGTGAAAGATACCTTATGCAGATTATCGTGATTCGAACACAAAATCGAACACGTTATTTTACGCTTTCGTTTCTAATTTGAACCATAATTTTTCCTCCTGAAAGTGCAGAACCGCAAAACGGTGCGTTTCCACACCTCATTGAGAGCCGACACGGTCATTACAAATAGCCCTATTATTATAAGACATTATAATAATGCAACTACGCAATTAGATGTCCCGCTGCAAAAACCACCACCATATTGTAAAAGTTATATCAATTGGTAAATAACTAGGTATTAGTTGGAAATGGAACGAGTGACTGATGGTTCATGTTTCAAAATATGGTATTATTTTTAATTTCTAGTTCTTGGTTAATTATGATTAAAAATAATTGGTCTTAATTGTAATAGCTCATAAACATGAAATCTGTAAATTTTACTACAATTACGAATTCTTGAAGAAGTTGTTATGAAGTATATTTTACTAAAATATAAAAATAACTACAGCTATATTTTATATAAAAAAAAAAACAAGTATTTAACTTAGACTGATTTTTTGCGTTGATTGTATCGCAACCTCATTAATAAAAGCTGACGAGCTTCGGAAAAAAATTTGATGAAACCGACGAAATTGATTTTTATAAAACGTACATATCACCAGCTACGCATATATACCTGTCTGGTGCCATGTATAACATAATTATATATGATATGAAACACGATGTGCTGGTTTTATTCCTTATTGTTATTTTGTAAACTTATACACAATAAATAAATATTAGACAACATCACATACGTTGCTCTGATCCCAACACTTATGGAATTCGGAAACAACTTTGCTACAAACACCCAGACCCGAGACAATATAGAAATGTTAGTTTTCTACATAGATACGATCCGGGATTGAACTCGAGGTCTTAACGATGGAGACACCTTGAAAACCGGTGTTCAACCCACTCGAACATGGAGATCGTTAAAAAACTTATTTAAAAAAAAAACTTAGTTTGTCATTTTCCAAAAAAAAAACTACATTTCGACTCTTTATTATTTAAGGTGCTGTATGAAAATAAGTTTATGAATATCGAAATTGTAATATGTTGAGTAATTTTTTTATAAACTACTTATATTGAGCTTAATTTTACTTTTAAAGTGCTCAAACCGATTAAGAAAATTTCACAATCGATTTCATAAAGACATGATCCCATCAACGCAATACCTAATAACACAAAATTGGTTCTTTTCCATAAATTATGTTCATGATTATTTTTTTCGGATAATTCATTATTACAGACTGTTATATGTGTGTATATAAACGGTTTCAAGTATGGTAAAAGTTGACGCTAATGACTTACAGGTAACGACCATTGGCTCGTACTAATGATCTGGTGGACCAACCCACTTTTTTACCGACAGTCCGTTTTGGTAATTTACTTTTTTTTTTCGACTACTGCTTGACGCGGTGTTTAGCTTTGAGCGGATTGAAAAAAGCTATTAAAAAAAGCTAAATTAGAGGTTATTTGATATATAACCAACTATGGTAACCACAATTCTAGAGCAAATACGCACAATACTTATCCACTTCTACAAGTAAGATTAGTAGCACTAGAGCTCCTTGTGAAAGGGTTCTTCCAGGGATACGTCTCTGGACGAACTACTGCCACCTTACCTATTTCTGCCGCCAAGCAGTAATGTCAGCATTACCGTGTTCCGGTTTTGAATGGTAAGGGTGCTGGTGAAATTACAGGCATATGGGACTTGTCAACTTATATCTCAGAGTGACGGGCGCAGTGGCAGTGCCCATTAGATCTTTGCGATTCAAAGCTCTGAGTGGCACTGCAACTGTTATGGACAGGCATGTAGCTTACCATCACACGCACTACTTGTTGGTCCCGTCACTTGATATTATAAAAAAAAGGACAACCGTCAAAATATTATGAGCTTTTTAGATGAAAAAACACCGCCCTCGAGTTTGTGGAATTAATAATAATAAAATAATATATATGTGCCACACAACCACACCAATTGCCTGTAGGTCTAGCACAATAGTGCGCGACTTACGCGAGAGCGACATAGAGCGCGTGATTTCTATGCGAGAATAGCAAGTACCTCGCGCTTTATGTCGCCCTCGCTCAACTCGCGCCTTATCGTGCTAGCCCTATTAGTCTCAAACTAACGAATTCCCTGTAGGTACTTCGAGTACCAGAGGATTGGAAGTCTGGGACATTTCCCAGAACACCCAGACCAGAGTCAGTTCAGAAAAGTCCATTTCCAAAATTCATTCCTGAGGTCACAACGTTAACCTTTAGAACACCGAGGTCGTCGCCGAGCTTGTGGAATTACACTTTTGCCAAGTTTTATTGTAATCGGCAAACGGAATGTGGGTGAAATCCAATAAAACGGATTCATCCTTAATTTGAAGAAAATATTTCACAAAATATTTGTGAAATATTATACTTCGAATTTCAATGGGACCACTACAGAGATATCCCTTTTCGAACGAAAGAAACTCATAGAAATCGTTTCACAAATGTCAGCGTAATCGCATAACAGACACAAAAAAATTAAGTCAAGTGGAGAACCTCCTCCTTTTTTTAATTCGGTTAAAAAATAAAGGAATTTGATATACCTCTGGAACTAACTTTGCTTCTATCGCACCTACCATGACGTATAACCATTGAATATAATTACATGACAGCTTTTTAGGTTAATACGTAATTTTACACTGTTACATAAGAACTACCGTACTAATGCTATTTTAATTTTATAAAACCGTTTTATTTAATCACAAATATATGTGATTAAATAAAATTATAAAGTTTTTGCAGGAAAAAATCCAAAATGACTCCAATGAAATGTTTCAAAATTAAGAACTTTTGTTTTTCTTTTAAACTACACTCAAATCCTTACAATTTGATAGCTTTAATTATATGAAGCCTACTACTTATTGTCAGTCTTACGAAATAAAAACAATTTCTAATATGAAAAATTCCTTACAATGCACTAACACCCATGACTGCCTCCAAGCCGTGAATAGCAATTGTTTCACCGTCATTCGGATTCGATGCGCTCGCGCACGATTATTCACCGTCACCCGTTCACTGCCACCTTTTTAATATCCGTGTGGAAATTATGTCTTTTTTGTATGCGCACATGACTTTGAGTAAAAAAATATTACCATACATATATAATACATACCATTTTTAGAGTAAGTTTGAGATTTTGGATTAGTCGGTTCTTCTTCTTCTTAAAGTGCCCCTCCACTATTGGCCGTCAATATGGAAAATTTGTTCCTATCCATGGCCAAGCGAAACAGTTGTTCTGAACTCATGAGTCCGGACTACTCCCATATATTGCATAATCATGACTTTATCGTCTTTTGCCTTCAGTCGGTTCCCGTCCACCAAATGGATATTGTCCACATTGGGGTGCAGATAGCTAAATAATTCCCCTGTCCTGGCCATGATAACTTTATAGAGTTATTCAAAGAGTAATTTATTATTAAGGTGTCACCTGCGGTTGTAAAAGAATGTCGAGAAGATAAAAAAATTGACTATTATGCAAAAAGTTTAAACAATTGAGGCAGAAATGCTGTATGTAAGGCATATCCAAAAAAGTTGTACATTTGCCATTATGATAGTGTCTGTGGAAGTTATCCGAATAATGTTTACACGTAAGGTTTCGTTTCTTATTAAAAAAGCGTTACTATGCAGTATACAAAATAATTCAATAATAAACAGAACTATTTTTAATAAAATAAAGGTTAAAAAATATTTTACGTTATATAGACGGGGCGTTGATTTTAAGGAAAAATGTAGTGTCCTAGTCGCTTAGCAACTTTTAAGAAGCTAGTTTTCTTTCGTGCTGTTTTTCTGCTTGACCTAAATATATATTTAACTTTATTTATTTTTAATTTAACTGCCTCCGTGGCCGAACGGTTACCATGTCGGACTGCCACGCAGAGGACCCAGGTTCGATTCCCGGGCCGGGAGAAATATTTGTATGGCCTACAATTATTTCTCTCGTGAGTTTGGGTGTAATTTGTGGTTGTCTATATGTGTGTCCATGGCACCCGCGACACAGGGTTTCCCTAGTGCGGGGCTATGTTGAGTGTGTGCGTTATTCTTATTATTATATTCTAAATAATCAAAACCATGATACCATGCTTGATTTTTAATAAATTAAACAAATAATTAAGAAAAAACTAATTGTTCTAATTAATCGAACTGACATTTATTTAGTGACATGAAATTTCACGTGAATGATTCATGAAGCTATAGAATTTTTTTCAAATACTAAATACTGACGCGACTCATAGACAATTTTGTTTTTTGACGAATGATCATTATTAATGAATTAATAAGAAATTAATAATGATTCATTAAATATACTATAACTCATGTCATGATAGTGCAAATCCGCGTTTGTAGTATTGGTAAAATGCGCGTATCTGCACCAAAACAAATTTCACAGGAGAGGGCTTTATCGTTATTGCTTAATTATTTCAATGGCTACAACTTTCATCTTTGCACGGTAAGCATTAATTTATGTCGTCTACGGACTGATAACAATATTATATTCCCGTAAATTAAGTACTCTAATTTGGTTGCCACGACGCGGATTTGATTCGGAGACTAAATTACCGAACTGGAGACTCAGAATTAAATGCTAGTTACGCGTAATTGCACTATCCCCGATGATATGTGATTTATTTTATTTAATGTAAAAAAAACAGATGTGAAAGTAAGTAACCACAAGTCGCAAAAATTACCCTTCTGCGTCAAAATTTCGTTTTAATGACTCGTAATGTTGCATAACATAACATTACAGTACAAAGATTTCATTTCCATGTAATTTGTTTCTTGCGTGGCTTGAACTTTAGAGGAGTTTAAAACCTAACACTGAACGCCCATTTACTCTTTAAGCCAACTCTCTCCGGGCGTTGAGTTGCTCATATTTATGTCAAAGATAAACGAATTATAGAAGTGAGATCTATAAGTGAGATGGACCTACCAAATAGAGTATAAGAAGTTAAAAATTTTTTGCCATTTCGGGTTATAATACCTAATAAAGTTAGTATAAATTTGAAAGTGAACTATAAAAATTGATTGTAAATGAACAAAAAGGGAATATAATAATGAGAATATATAAAAAAGTAAAATAGAAATGTCATAAGTAGGTACTATAAGTTATAATTAAAAATAAATAGTATTTACATTGACAAGCTTTAGGTTGTTAGATTGATTGATATTCGATAAACTTTGCGCCTATGACTAGCAGTTAGTGCATAAAAAAAACTCAGCCATAAATTTCTATAGCACTCGAAGACGTCTAATTTATTCGACGCAATTAAAAATGTCTAATTATATTACATGATATTTGAATACATCTAACATGACAAGAATATTAATTTTGACTAGTATATTACTGGCTGAGATCCAAGTTGTGTTATAAAGTTGCAAAATAAGTCATTGCCAAATTTCTATTTCTTACTAATTAGTTTGTCTGTCTGTCTGTGTGTAATTAGGTTTTTGTGACTGTTTAAGTTGGTGCATAGGTATTCAGTAATGAATGCAGCAAATCCAAGGAATTTTTCCAATGGCCTTCAGATACAGGCGATTCCTCGTTTCGATCGATCGTCACAATAATCGGATCGAACCGTCGCTTCTCCTATGGCGTTCAAGTTAATCGTTAACGACATAAACATACATTCGTCGTTTTGATCAGTGTGAAACGACAGATTGTGAAAACAAACCGTGTCGTACATGGGGGCCAGCCAGGCTTCTGTCGTTCAATTAATCATTCACAATCAGCACTTCTTTTAACAATTTCAAAATTACTCTCAGAGGCTCTTGTTTGTATCTACATATCGTAATCTTATTATTCGCTTTATGTACTTCATTGTACTTTCCAGTACCCTCGAGCCCAACTCCTATACATCAACGCTTACCCACGCCTCTGATGAGAAGATGATGACCGTAATTTGCGACGCACCAAGACGTCTATGTCTCGTGTTTTTTCACTGAGCTCAGGTATCACCCGAGTACGAAATTACAAGTAATTTATCGCCCGTACACATGGGTAAGATGATGTTGCCAGTGTAAATATATTTTTAAAAATACACCTTAAATATGAGAGTGATAAAGATTGAATATGGACTAAAGAAAAATGTAACAACGGATTTCAATCATATGAAAATCCACTGTAGTAATCTATGGCTTAGTAAACAAACAAACGCATTTGTAAAAAAGTTATATCTATTTGGTAATTGAAGTTGATGAAACATTATTTGGAGCTATATGATACAAAAGACAATTGATAGAGTGTCCTGATAAGATTGATAGCATAGATAGTTTTTAATTTCGTGGACATAGAAACCATTTCTGAATATTTAAACAAAACCTATAACGCGCTACGTGTGTTACATATTCTTAGTGACAAAGCAGTTGGAGCATTAAAAGAAACATTGGATATGCGTGTGTTTTATGTGTTTTATTGATATTAACCGAAAGCGATAATTCAGGCCCTCAACTCTGGATCGACGCTTCTGTATTACTTCTCACAAAAAATGCAAATAAAGTTCCGCCCTCCACCCTGCCAAAGGCAATTGTTTATCTGTATTTAAACATTGAGTAGTTTGGTCCACTCAGTTGATACTTTTATAATGACAGCCTTATTTCATTTAAAAAGTGCTCTCTTGTGCCGCGTGGCTTTACCGACTGTTTATTTTGCCTTTATTCTGATTCCGACACGCCGATTTCGTGGTTTTATAGTATACAACATTTACTATAATGACCATTGCAAGGTAAATATTGTTGCATCCGAAAATATCTCTTACTAGTTATGTTTAAGGTTGTTTTCAGTTTAGTGTTGCAGCTTTAACGATATTTTAATTGAGTCGATCCTGACGTAGAGTAATGATTGGATGTTACATCGATTTATTTCGAGTTCTCGTTTCTGATTGGCGGTCGCGATAAGTTTGTATCTATCAGGTAATGTTATTATAATCGTCGTTCCGATTTTCATCGTATTTTGTGGATTGCTGCGGGGTGAGTATATACAGGACAATCTTCAGTGATTGTTCGTAATCACAGCTTTGTCCATGGATCGAAGTAAACAAAACAAATGTATGTAAATTTTTCGCTATAATGATGATATTTTTTTCATTATCAAAGGTAACATTACTTCTGAACTTAATATACAATATGCCTAACTCCGAGTTTTATTACAAGAATCTACTAGAATCCCGAGTTATATGATATACTTCCCGAGGTATACTTCAAGTTGTTGACGCTGATCACATTTGCAAAGAAAAATTCAGATTAATTCCAAACACCTGACCTTAATAGTTACTGGAGCTCATTAATATTTTCATTTCAACCTAATCCCAGTGTTTACCTATTGACCATCGGCGCATTTAGTCCAAATCCCCTGAGATTGAGGAAGACTCGACCCTAATGAGCCTTTCCCTGACAAATGGGTCTTGGCCCCGCCCTCTATCGGCGATCACTGAACTATCTTTAACTTTGTCTTGATACTCTGCCTGCTAGCGTTTCTTTAAGCTATGATTTGTGGGGGTAAAACCTATAGTGAGTTTGTCGTGACTTTTGGTTATCCCAACCTTTTGTTTTGGTACAGGAAATCGCTTAGTTGATCATGTTTTCTTTTCCATCTTCCATGATATTATTAGCTTTCTTCTGTCTTTCGGCTGTTGTTTAGATAACACACAAAAACTATGTATATTTTAAGTCTTCGTTGTTTTTGATCGAGTTCGATTAGAATCTTAAAGTAACGTGACACATATAAGTATTAAAACTTTAGGTTCAATGACAATTTATTAATTTTTAATTCTGATAAGTGTTCGTACTTTATTTCATCTGGTAGGAATATCAAGAAGCAGGGATCTTCATGTGCTATGAGCCGTCTGTTCGATGATCACAAGTGACATTTTTCCTGCACTCATCAAGTGACGTCACATAACACTCGACGGCTACAAATAATCTAAGTTAAATTGCGAACATCCGTCTGCGCGTGAGATGCCGCGAAAATCTTAATTAACAGATAGGCACGAGTCATTTATCTTGCAGCCTATGTGATAAGGTGAGGGACGCGCCCCTCAGGTACGGTGATGATGGGAGATCTATTAATGATAATGATTGATTGAAGAGAATCATTAATGATTCAGTAGCGGTGTTTGGTTTTCAATTACTTACTCCTGTTCGGTTGTTTGTTAATTGCTGTGTTTGAATTATAGTTGATAAAGAATATTTTGATGCATCTTTCTTTCGAATTACAATAGAGATACGATCCAATAACGTATTATAGTGTTTCTTTGGATAACAACGACCGTTTCGTATTACTAAGGACGAAAATGAAAGGAAACAAAAACAAAGAAATATAAACAAAATGAAGTTGTATAAAAGTGCATACAGAAATAACTTTTCACGCCAAACAAATAGTTTGTAATGTAATGAAAAATTGAAACCAAAACATGTACGCCAAAATTAGTTGGCTTATATTAGAGGGTTCTATAATTAAACATCAATACCGTTACAAAAAGTAAATAAACAGTATGTATAGAGGGAGAAGGGGGGTCTCGACTATGACTAATGTCCTGCGATCCGTCAGTGTCACTCGCGGGAGGGGGTTCCCAGGGCCGGACTGGATATCCTTTCGAATAACATTTTCGTTAGTTCCGATATGTATCTTTATGTAAATTAAGAATTGTGTGTTTTGACAGTATTAGCTATGTCATCGATATAAGTTTTTGATTTCAACGGATTGTTGAGTGAGAATTTTGTGATTGTGTGATTACTGTATAGATACTTATTACGTATCTTCATGATCTTCTGATTCATTAGCTTATATTTATAATTTTGTTGTAGGTGTAGCCGACTATATCAATGGGTTACGGGTTGGGTGGATGCTAACAACGAATGAGCAATAAATAAAGTTTAATATTTTTTATTATAAAACACGTATGTAGCTATCAAAGCAAAAAAGAAAGTAAATGTCAAGAAAAGGCGCCAAAAACAATCAGGTTTAAATTTAGAATTTAAATATAAAGCTAAAACATAAAGAGACTATAAAATATATACAAAAAAGATTCGTATCAACTGCTGCGATTCGCTACAGTACAGGTATATTTGGGTCAGAATTGAATCAATGATTTGATTCAATTTTAACTTATATTTATTTGCGCTATCAACTCTTATTGTTTCTGTGACCAATAATTTAAATGTCTTCATTTTCTATTTTTAAACATTAGATGAAATACAAGCTTTAAACGTTATAACGTATAAATTATTATTATTATTAGCAGTGATCGGAATTGAGAGAGTTTCTTTAGATAAACTAAAGATTATTGTGGACATTCTCTTCTACAAATCCCGGGACTTCTCGGAACTGATTATGTTTGAATATGCGTATTGTTAATTTAATTGTGAATACATTGGCGACAAATTATTATTTCCTCTTAACTCTAGCCTACTAATTATTGTCTCAAAAAATAGTATTGAAGTTATGTTTTCATAGGTAATTACGCATTTAAATAATTCAGCGATTTAAAAAATAAACAAGAGACAACCTATACTTGGGAATGTGTAGAAAATTAGAACAGTAAAAAAAGAAATTTTATACGCGTTGATGACGAAATTTGTATGTCCATACTAAGAAAACATTCTTACTTTAGGTAAATTGACTCCCTCAATTCCATATACTGATTATTAGGCAACATCACATATGTTGCTCTGATCCCAAAGTAAGTAACTAAAGCATTTGTGTTATGGAAATCGGAAAGAACGACGGAATCACAAATACCCAGACCCGAAACATTATAGAAAACTTTTTTATTTTTTATTTCTTTTTTATTAAATTTTGTTTAATTAAAAGTAATTATTAAAAATTGCGCATCTGACCTCCGTCTCACCTGATGGAAAGTGAAGATGAAGTCAACGATGTAGCATGCACACCTAAATAATGCCTACTGACTATCGCCTTAAAAAGGTCCAAGTTATAGCGTTCGGGGAATAAGTCCGCAATTTTCTACATTGACCCGGAATTTCATTGGAACCCGGGACTTCAGAGACGACGAGACCATGAAAACAAAAATGAAACCGGCGTGCGACCACAGAGGTCGTCAATCAAGGTTTCTGATTAAGCTAAGTTATAGTTTAGTGTATTTATAATAAGTATATAATTCATAATAGTGCTTTCGTGCAGTACTACTTTGTAGAATCAGAGCATCATGTAGTCAATAACCCTATCATGTAGATAATAAAGTATCTAACAACACTGTGGATTTTGTTTTAATTGGATATGTTTTAATTTTCGTTCAACTCAAATGACACTTTGACTATAGAAAATGATATCGTAGATATTTTTTATACCAATAAAAACCATCCGTCCCTGTACCCTTTCTGGGTCTTTTGAAATTGGTTTCGCAGGGCAGCGGAGCAGATACAGCGACACATCCCCATCTCTGGGGCATTCCGCGGGCACAATTAGGTAAAAGAAAAAACCGCCCTTAGTCGATTAGATTGACTTCGCTGAGGCTCAAAAACTGTTTTGGTACATCAAACAAAAAACAAAACAGATGGTTTACTATTCGCAAATCAATTATAAAATTAATAATAACAATTCCAATTATCTGGTCTCCCACAAGGGAATTTCCCGTACAGAACACCCAGATCAGAATCAATTTGGGAAAGTTCGTTTCCTAAATGAGTTCTACCGGAAATTTAATCTGTGACCTTCTCATCTAGAGTTCACAGTTATAATTTTTGGACCACCGTCATAATCAAAATCGTATACAAAAAATTTATGTATGTCTCAGTCTATTAGTTATTCTCGAGTATTTTAGATTTCTAATGGTACTTTAGTTCGGCGTATTATTTTGTGCGTGTTTTTAATAATTTTTTGTCCGTTTATTTAAGTATTATGGACAATAGCAGAATATCTATAATCCTCTTTAACAGAGTATACATATATGCTTATTTGTTATATTTATTATTTTTTAATTTTTTTATTATATTGTAATTTTGATAATTATCAGTCTTTATTGGCAATATTGGTGAGTTTATAAGATAACCAACTAAGTAATAATAAGTAATTAAACTAGATTTTAAAATCGAAATCGCACATATTTGTGGTGGTAAAATATGCTATTTTGTATCCGAAAAAAGTAAAAAATCGGAAATACCTAAAAATTCAATTAATTCAATCGTGTTCTATGTGCAACAGATAACTATTTTAATTAAGCGTAAGCTCTTTCCAAGTTCAATTAGTTTCAGAATCAATTAGTAAAGAAAAATGAAATATCACTTCACACGTAATACGTACGTATAATATTTTTATATAACGTTCGCATATAAAGCATCAATCAGGAAGGAACATTCAGCTACACGAACACCAATTAGTCATACTGTTTTTTTTTTCGGTTTTAATTTCATCAAATTTATTTCACTTGAACAAATGGTCGGCGATTAATTTAACATTTACGCTTTCCAGATTATTCCGGAGCTTTTGCACGGAAAAATGAAAAGCAATCATCTACGCATATATTTGTAATAATCTTTTTTTAATTTCGAAAGTTTACCAAGTATAACGTAGTAAATTTCGAGTAATTGTTTTCATAGAGCAATTCTGTGCTCAGTGAAATCTCATAATTATGTGGTACAGGTTATTTTAATGTGAAACAGAAATTGCACACATAATGATAACGTCACTAACGTCGTTACGTTACGTTAACGTCATCTTGGACTTAAGAGTACGAAACTTATAATGCACAAACCCCCGTGTACGTTGTTTGCCTAGAATTTGCTACATGACGTAATGACGTTATGCTGTATAAGGGGAACGGGGCGTAGGAGACAGCGCGACACTGACATTTCTTTGGTAGTGATCGCTGAGTTGTGAAACAATTTACTAGTAACATCGCCATTTTTTTGGATACTGTCATTTTGCACATGTTTTGCATTAAGACTAATAAAGTGCAGGATTGCTGAGCCAGATCTACGCTGGTTAATGGATAAGTTGCAGAGTAACTTATGCTTTTATTTTTGAAGGGTAGTATTAAATTTCTTGGCATAATTTGTTTTTGTGAATCCTTTGTGACGGTATTGCATAATAAGAAATGTTAAGTTACATGAAAAGATTACGAGGAATAGTGATACTCAACGAAAATCTCAAAAACACCTTTATTTTATTATTGTAGATGAAAATTTGTACTGTACTACTAAAACTATGTAGGTTCCGTTTAATTTTAGCCGAAAACCGCATACAAAAATCTTCGTTGAGTAAGAAATTGCAGTATTCACAATTTTCCGAACGTTAATTGCTCATTACTCAAATTCAAAAATTTCGCATTGCGTCGCTATCATTGTCTATACATAGTTGAATTTAAATGTCAAATATTAAATCCAGCGTGCAGTTGAATATAATCATGATGTAATTATAACAGTCTAGACTACTATTATATCTAATTTTATTTCTGTGTCAAAACCATTTTGGTGCGAATGAACGCAAAATTATAGCTATTCTATTATGTTTTGTAAATTCCGTATCAACCATATCATACAATTTGGAATATTGTCAACAATAAAGAAAATATATTATTATATACTATATTAAATTAATAACGTTATTTGCAAACAGTATAAAAGTAATTCCGCACTGTACCTATACAAGAAGTAAATAGGATTAAATAATTAAGATATCAAAGTTAACATCTATATATTTTACCACCATATTTTCAAAGCTATTAATTCGAGTTTATTGAATTAACATGAGCACAATGAGTTAAGTAATTAAATTAATTAGTAACGTAGCACAAATACAGTAAGTTTTAATTCAATACTCATTGAAACTCAACTTTGGTGATCAAAAATCAACCAAGGAACATTCTTTATAAGTTCCATTTTTCACTGAAGAAGTATTTTCGGAAGCTTACGAAATGAGATTCTGAAATATCAAGAGAAAATAAACACTAGCCTCTTGTATATAAAGACTTATATTGTAGAGCTAATAACAACTGAAGTTTTTGGAATCTGATCACGGAGCGTCATTGCAAATTGTGACAGTAGTCAGTTCATATAAGGTTGAAATTACAAGAAAAGGAAGATAGGTCTTCCCTCCCTTCCCTGCACTTCAGTCCCTTAGACAAATGACGTAGCATTTGTCCAAATGATGGCGCGGGCGGCGGAGAGAATGAATTTAAATTATCATTCAGTGGTACCAACATACACTGCAATACTGCCCAAAATCGAGTTTGTGTGGTTAGTTCTGCTGGTAATATAAAAACTGTTAGGGGTTCGACTTATCAACGATCTCTGGGAAAATCTTTTTAAATATTTTAACACTAATTAATTACCAGAATCTTTGTATAAAGAACAAACTAATTTAGAAAATGCAAAATTTGTTTGTTTAGCAAGTATTGTTAATGCCATACAATATTTTTTTTATAAATAAAGTCTGTAATAAGATCTATTATTACGTAATATTAGAATATAGTTAAGTTAGAATTAAAAAAGTATTTTTAACCTATCTCATTTCAACGCGTTTTGAATTCTTTCTTTGAATTCTTTTTAGGCGGTCTTTTTAGCGGGGAGGAAATTGAGTAATGGCGGCGTCACAGATGGCATCATGGTAGATTGATATCTGGGAATGAACAAGTTATTGTAGGGCTTTATATGTTTTATAGGATATGAACTTCTTACTTATAAATATAAAAATAAGACTGCTACCGAATCACTTACTTGGTTTTCTAAATAAACGTTTGAGTATATGAGTAAAAAATATTAAAAAAATAATAATAATAACCGCGTTTAAAAGTGTGTTGACGTTTTCTGTTAATAAAAGATAGTATCAAATATCTCTATGCCTCGAGTATTACTCGTTTTATACAAATCCAATAACAAACAACATCTACCCACGTCATTAAAGATAAGGTTTTTATCGATCCTCCAAGAGACAAATGAGCACACATGCGAACAAGTTTCCCAACTCTCTTATAAGAGAAACAATCCTATACGTGGTGGGTAAGAAAAAAAAAACAATAGGCCAGTGATGAAGACGTAGCCATTGTGAGGAACGAGCGAACCATATTTCACGGCTTTGTATACCTTCAGAGCTCGATTAATTCTAGATATCTCCATTCGCCTATACGGTGCGGTGATGAAACTTTCGATTCGGCTCGTGTTAACAACTGAGTGTGGGTAGGAGCGCATATGAAATATTTATAGGATTTCTATTATTATTTTATTAATGACGTTCCGAGGTTACTTATTGAAATTACCATCTGAACTAAAGACGAAGGGTTTATATCTATCAAAGAGGAGTGGAAAAGCGCAGTGTGTTTTAACAGCCTTAACAGTTTGAAAATGAAAAAAAATAACGAAATAATTACTGGTTGTTGACACAGCTCTCTTCAGCCCCAATTTCATTGATAATAAATCTAATGACTGATATAAATTTGAGTGAAAATACTGATCAATATAATTTATTAAAAAAGACTAACACATATTATGATCAGTTAAACTATATATAGGTCAATCTTAATTCTGAAATCACTATAATATGTTTGGTTCAGCAAGTGTCCATTGCCGTCCAGCGAGGCAATGCTGTCAATACAATGGGAACTTTTGAACCGGGCACGAGACAGGGCGGAATTTTGTTAGGTTAGATTAGTTTTTTAGGTTAAAAATCCAGTTTTTTTTTTGTATTTTAGTACCTGTTGACGAAGCCTAGTACTTTCAGTTAGTATCTTTAACTAGAAATATTACATGATTAAAGTTGTATTCAAAAGGACACATATGAAAACACAATATATTTAGATGAGAGGTCTTTACCTCCAACTTTAAGTCCATGTTCTGGAATTTAGACGTTTTTACTAACATTGCTTTACAATGCTAAAAATCTCGCAATAGCAAAAGATATTAAGTTCTATTGTCGTACCTTAAGATTGACTTTAAATGCCTAATTAGGAGACTATGCTCTTTAAAACGCTCTGTAGTAAAAAATACTATTTGGCACTTAAAGTTCTTTACTTCTCACCTACAAGATAATTTTCTTTAATATGCAGAGTCAAATAAGAATGTTTTCTCTTGTGGCTATACATAACTGTAGGTATATTTTCAATTCCCCGATTTTTCATTAACTTATCTTAATGTAAAGAGGATATCACAAATAAGATCTCAAAAGACTGTCGTAAAATCGTATTTTTATTTTTTTAACACGCATACGGGAGAGATAGGGCCTCCATTAAAGATACAAGGTTGAGTAAGGAGCCAACAGTTGTCTTTCAGGGTTCTTACAGTACATATAAATATTCAATAAGGGTTTGAATATGTTAATACGAACGTCTCCTCGTTGGGTTGTAGATTGCCCCATCGTTTTTATCTTATACGACATTTAACTCCGGTAATTCAATTTACTTTATTTGCATAATGTTTCTGCTTTCTAAAGTAGGTGAGTATGGAAATCGTTAGGGGGCGCTGCTTTTGATGTTATTTTTGTCCTTTGAACGTTTATTAATGGGTATTTTATGTTAAAATTCGATAAAATATTTGATAATGTGTTTAATACTTCGTTATTTTGTACACGCAATACTATTTTACTAGTTTATAATAAATTATTGATAATTTCCGCGATTAAAGGGATATAAGATTTAATATTCCGGTTGTTATTTTACGTTGCAACTTATCTGTAAAGTACCAGCCGTTAATCTAAAAAAAATATTTATGTTTATTATTAGTAGCAGCAAAAAAGTTCGTACAGGGAAGTACTGCCACCTTACCTATTTCTGCCGCCGAACATCACTGCGTTTCGTTTTGAAAGGTGATGGTAAAACCATAGACGCATGGGACTTGTTAACTTATGTTTCAGGTTGACAGACGCAGTGGCAGTACCCTTCGGATATTTTATTTAAAACACTGAGTGGCACTGTTATGGACAGGCGCGTCGCTTAATACCAGGTGCACGACTTATTCGTCCCGTCACTGTTGATATCATAAAAAATACTATCTACAAGTTTTTAGTCCTTTTACTTTAATAAACTAATTGATTATTTGGCTGTATAAGATGACAGTGACGTGAAATAACGTTTCCATTCAATTCTTTATAGAGCAATTAGGGTTGCATTTTATTTATTGATTTTATTGAACTTAATGATATCTTAGTATCACCGTATAAATTTCTTTTTTTATGAAATTACTCCACTAGTTTGTTATAATTATTATTAATACATAGATCGAACACAAAGAAAAATTCCTTCGATTTTGCATTTTATATTTGGTTTTTCCATTTTTAGACTTATGGATATTTTAAAAATTATTATCACTAATTGCAAGTTAATATGACTATAGAACCAATCGTTGATCTGAAAATGCTTGGAATATTGAGGAAAAAGTAAGTCACACTGTAGTAAACTAGTTTTCTTTTTGCATTGGCACGTGTGCCCGTGATTTCTCAATATGTAAAATAATATCTTGATTACATTTAAATAATAACGTTTTAGTTTCTGCTTACTAAAACCTTAATAATTTTTGTGCTACTTGTGGAGATTTGTAATTAGCACTGTCACCTATTTATTACCTAACATATATTTATTGTTAAGAATTTGCTAAAGTAAATCTTTCAAATGATGAATAAAATATAAAAAATCTGTAACTAGATATAATTATTTATTTGTCTTATTATTTCACGTACAATGCAATATATTTCTACGACGATGTATTTTAACTGAACTTAGTCATAAATATAATTTTATTTATTTGACGACCTCAGTTTGAGAGCCATCGGTTTACAATGTGGGTGCCGGATCCAGAGGTCCCGGGTTCGATTCCCGGTAGGACCAATTTGAGAAAAGAAGTTTTCTAGATTAGTTCTGGTCTAGGTGTTCCGGGTAGTGTGACTAGCGACTAGCGTGAATTTCATTGCTCTAGTACACATAGTACAGGGAATTCCCTAATTTGAGACCTGGTAACGGTTGTGGTTGTCTGGCATATATCTGCACTCTACTGCGTTAACAATATAATAACTGTGTTATGTCGGAACAAAGGAAAAATGTAAAATGTGTTAGTAAAGAAAACTTAGAACAATATTAATATAACGCAACTAAAACAAAGCAAACCAAATTACGAATTTTTCTACGCTCTTAATTTGTTGTATTAAAATTTTTTAAATGCCTATTTCCACGAAAATGTATATGCAAAAAAGTTACTAAAAACATAAAATTCTTATACACCTGTAGTGTTAAATGATTACATACAGCCAAGTGGATAGGTACTATAATTTAAAAGATAACCATATATAGTGTCTTATTAAAAAGTCATCAAATCGCTTAAGCCCGAGGAGATTCGAGTTCGTTAATGGAATCCAGTTCGCCAAGGACAAGGTAATTCTTATTGGACCTTTTTTTAATGAGAAATAGTGACCTTATACAAGTAGAATATCAGAAATAATCTTCTTGAACTTTTATTGAAATGGTTTTGGGTGCAATTATTGAGTAATTAAGTTTTGGCGGTATAAGGGCATTAAATTTATTTTAAATTGGTTTTTCAAAACTAGTACCTAAGCTGAAGTAGGCGATAAAACAGACTTGTTATGGACTTGCGACCAAGTCAAAGCAAATGTACAGTAAGATGTCAAGATGCAGCACAAGACTAGGAGAGTTGGCGCGCTCAAATGGAACTGTGGAAATATAACGGATCCGATGTAAATTTGTATCAGAGAAGTCTTTAGAATTGCAGTAGGCATCTGTGATTTCGGATTCTATCGGATTTTCCATGAAAAGAACCTCTACTACGTCTCCGAATGTTGTGAAAACGGTTTTGATATCTGAAATTGTAGGTGATGCGAATGCGGTTCGGATTTTTTTTTTCAAGTGTGGCAGTGGCGAGTCGTGAAAATTGTTGTTAGTAAAGCCAGAGCAATACAAAAAACACCTACCCTGAGAAATAATGGCCCCTTGGCGATACGCAAACACAACTTATTAGCACACAAGGTACTAGTACACTTCATTTCACCGGTTAACTAATTGTACACTTAAAATTTAGCTTAAAGTGTATATATTTGATAATACGTGGAAAATTTTTGGCAAGCCGGTGAAATCGAGCTGTATGGACGCCTCGCCACTGAAGTGTGGTGAACTCTTGCCAGGTTGAAGTCATTTGCATTTCAATAGATCCATATCGTCGCTTTACTTTCTCAAACTCGTATTTCAAAGCACAAAGTTACTGAAATGCAAAAAATGGATTGTATATACAAATTCCGCAGGCTTATTTCACTGAAATTTCCTTCATATTCACACACTGGCTTTTACCTATTCTTAAAGTAATGCATCCAAATTAACACTCTTGATAAGAAGTTTAAAATAAATAGAGATTTTGCCATCTCCTGAATAATCACTTTTTATAAGATACGAGTTCGAAAAGGCTTACCTCGATATTTATTTTGTTAGGATTGTAGGTTGATATCAATTCACAGTTATATCGCTACTATATAACGGATCCTACGTAAATTTGAATGAGTAAAACGTAAAAGAGTTCAAAAGATGGTCATTTATTAACACGTATTCTACGTTCAAGTATTCGTAACAAAATTCGTAAGTAAAAGCTGATATGTTGAATATAAGTATAACTAATCTATTAATTAACTAAACAATTTATATAAGGTGAGTTAAGAGGTCAAAAGTTGAAATATTTTTTCAGAAGAGATTATTTATTTAACATATTACTTAGATAATTATTTGCATTTAAATATAGTTTAACTAATTTAACTGACATAAGTACTTAAATTAATCATAATATATTATTAACACGCAAAATGTGTGAACAAAATGACGTAAAACGTTATAACAGCAATTTTTAACGAGAATGATGTTGAAATATGTTACGTATACATAGGCTCATGAATAAATAAACAAGTGTTTATGTAATGCAGGCTGGGATTAAAATTCAAATATTCTGACAAGTCAATCTACAGCGGTCCCGGGCGGTCCCGGTCGGCCCCGCGGACAGCGCATCCTTGAGTACAGTATATGCAGAGAATGAAGATAAAAAAGCATATTGATTATAGGTACTAAGAATATTAAGCAGACCAAGCGTTTGTAAAGTTTGCCTAAAACAATCTTCTAATTAACTTGCGCCCAATTATGATGGGCAAAGTTAGCACCTTGCTTACTTTAATAATAACTATAATTGAGGCGGTGGGATTACTGTGGCGTGTCGTTTCCAGAACAAATGCAAAAAAATGGTCTGCAACTTCTGTTGATAAGTGTGTAACCAAATTGTGTCTTAGCTAGAATGTTGAATTTATTTAAATAATTAACTAAACGAGTGTTTATCAGTCTTTCAAGAATCTTGGATATGGAGGTAAGAATTGAGATTAGTCTGTAATTGTTGACATCGTCTCTGTCTCCACTCTTGTACACAGGTATAACAATAGATTTTTTAACGCTTTGGGAAATACTCCCTGTGCAAAACAAAGATTAGCCAAATGACAAATGATTGGTACGAGTATGAGTTTAGATTTCATAAGGAAGTTAGTTGAGACATTGTCTCATCCAGGAGCACTATTAGAATCAATATTCATAAGAATAGAGTCAACTTCATATGGATCAGTGTCCAGGAGAATAAAAGAGGATACTTGTGAGTTTCTTTTATTAGTTAGGAAAGTGGGGTTTTGAACACAATTATTAGCTGTAATGTCTTTTGCCAAGTCTGCACCAATATTAGCTACTAATACTAAACTAATAAAAAATTATTTACATTGTTAACAGCGGTAGTTGGAGTATCAGCAATGTTGAGTAAGTTGGTGTTAGGAGTTTTAATTTGTTTAAATTGTGTAATGTCATTTATAGTAGTTCACAGAGTTTTGTTACATTTACACGAGCTAGCCAGTTTGTCACGTTCGTATTTACGTGTAGTCTTTTTATTAGACCAGTACAATAGTTCCTATATATCCTGTATGTAATACTCAGTAACTTATTGTTAGAATCAGACTTTAATTGCTTTTGCAGATAATTCCTATTCCTGACACATCTTAACAGACCATCTGTTATATAAGGCTTAATTATCAGTTGACTTCTAGATATCATTAAATTTTTTGTGTGTAAGGTAAGTGCGGTTTTAATTTTCTTAATCAGTAGGTTAGTTACTTCATTTGGGTCCGTTAACAAAAACAACTCTGCTAAGTTTGACATTTTTAAACTATCTAGGGCGTTTTCGTAGTTGATTACAGTTTTAGTATTTTGGCAGGTGGACAAAGGCGTGAATGTTGATAAACTTAATAATACCAATAGATGGTTAGTAATAGATGTATCAGCACAGAAATTAGTGCAGATGTTCTACTTTTGTCCATCTTTAGCATGAAATGGTCCAAACACGCATGTTCCCTAGTAGGGTAAGAGTGACAGAGAAGAATGCCATACGTTGCTAAAGAAGTGAGATGATACTGCATATTATTTCGTTCTGATGTTGATTTAGGTTCTCTTTCAATTATATTTATATTTTATATCGCCTGTTATTATAATATTGAATTTTGAAGGAATAGAGTTTAAATATGAGGTTAGAGAGTTAATAAAGTCAGAGGCATTTACCATAGATGGGGATCGATATATTGCCAAAATTTTAAAATTAAAAATATTGACTTCAAGACAGGAAGCATGGGTTAGTATGATTTCTTTTATGTTTACTTGATGTTCATTTTTAATATAAACTACGACTCCGTCATTTTGGTTTAGTGAGTTGGTAGTATGGTAAGAAGTGTAATTTTGTAATAATGGTAATTGTTTCTTAAGATTAATTCGACACTCTGTGAAAATAAGTAGGTCTATATTGAATTTAAACTGCGATAAAGTGGTTTCAAAGTCGACAAAATTGGAGTAAATACTCCTAATATTCTGAGTTATAATATATGTTTTAAAAGTATTAGTATTTATAGTTTTATGTATATATTCAATAGAGCATTCAACAGACTTTGCGATTTCAGTGACGTCTAAATCTTGTAAACTTTGTAAAGGCGCATTATTCATAATTATCTATTTTATTTACTAGTAAGAAACACGATAAGAAATTACAAACAATAAATAATATAAGTTTAGTAATTGAAAACGGAGGGGAAGTATGTAAATATATAGATTTAATAAATACCACGCGTGAGTGAAATATAACATTATGTGTAAGTGTGTACGAGTAATTATGTTTGAAAGAATTTGAAAAAAGTGCTTGGGTGTGTGAGTGAAAGGAGAAGTGTAATAAAGTGTATAATGTAAATAATGTGAGTAATGAAAGCGGTGTACTTCAGGATTGTTATCTCAGAGGTAAAATAGTTCCAATGAATAGCACTATCTATAGATTTCATTAACAGTAGTTTAAAAAATAAGTATGCTATGAAGATTAGTCAAATTTTATGCATCAGCTGCGTAATCTGACTTACTGACTGTGACTCATTATTTATGAGCACTACCGGAGAGTTCTCATCTTTTCTCACGTAGTCCTTGCCAAAAGAGGTCCAGCAGAATTTATGTTGTTGGGTTTTATAGAGCTCCCTAGCCAAAAAGTAAAGACAAGCACCCTGCGCTGTTAGTTGTTCAGAAACAAAAATCGGCGTCTCCTCCTCTGAGGTGAAGCCCAAAGCCTTGGCCCGCAGTTTTTCTTTATTTTTGATGTTGTAGGATTTACACGCTTTCAATATGTCAGTCTTAATTATAGTTGAGCCAGTCTCCACAATTAATGGGGTATTCTTATTACCGTCTCGCTTTCCCTGTACTCGGAAAATATCTTTGATATGTTAATTTCGTATTAAATTTTCTTAGACAGGTTTACAACCATATTAACCAAAACATTTTTATTCTCATGCGGTTTCCTCGGCACGTTCTTGATTTTTTTTTTATTATTCGTAATCGGTACTTTAAGTAGCTTTTAATATCAGAAGAGCTCTTTGTGAAAAAATCTGTACAGGGAAGTACTGCCATCTTACCTATTTCTGCCGTCAAGCATTAATATGCGCATGGGTGCTGATGAAAGTAGATACATAGGATTTGTCAACTTATGTCACAGGGTGACCGGCGCAGTGACAGTGCTCTTTGTGATTTAAAGCTCTTGATTGGCACTGCAACTGTCATAGACAGGCGTGTCGCTTACCAGCAGGCGCACACAAAAAGTACTTTAAATAGACAGTTTCATGTAAAAAAATATTAAAAATGCAGTTTCAAAAGTTGGCTTTCCAATGAAGCGCAGGTAGCGAAGCGAGCGAAGCTTCCTTCATCCGCCCCAACTGAACGAGCGGAATTACTCAGCCGTTCTTAACTTATTTGTTCGAAACATTAAACCAGCATAAAAATACAATTCTACAGGTTGTGTCGAAGCCCAAATTGTAAATTTCAATCTATGACCTAAGATAATTGAGTTCCAAAGTCACCATGTTGAGCCTATAGGAAAAATATACAGTAGTAACATTTTACGCACACAAATTAGCAGATCCATAAGAAATAATTGACATTCCGCGTAGTATTAACATGTACTCAAGTCATACATGAAGGATAATCTGCAATTTTCACATGTCCTGTACACATTAAGCACATTCAATACATTTGCATACGCTTCCACACCGAGTGTAAGTACCTATGACTGCTGGATTACGACGACATGATCCCGGCTTTCGAACTACGTAGGTATTATAGAAATTTGGAGTTTAATTAAATTTGAAAATTAAAAGTTGTAGTTACGTTAGAGCAAAACTGTATAATATTGATTAAATATGACTACATTTTTTGTAAAAGATATTATAATGTATTTATATAAAGTAAGTTACCTTAGATTAATACGTAACATGTTACGAAATTCAAATGCGGCTTACCTAACATCCCTCAAAAATGTAGAAACCTAATTAATCTTACAGAATTTGCAATTAAAAAGAAGACCGCTTTATTAACAAAAATTAAAACGTCAAAATCAAACACAAAAGACGCCATATTTGGTCGGCAGGCACGTAGTTGGAACACGCACCGCTAACAGAAAATAAGGGACACACAGAGAGACAGGAAGGGCCTGTGCGAGAGAGATAGAAGCAAAACAGACCCTTGATGGAAAGGGAAGGCGATAGTGACGCGATGATTGAACGCGCCACAAGAAAAATGATCACCCGTCAAGCTGCGACTGAGAGAAACTACCCCTAGCGGGCTTGACAAGGAAAGAGATACCACCAAAACTCAGGAGTGAAAGGGACAGCAAGCGCCAAAATAGGGGTGACGTACGGTGATGGATTATGCTTTTCTCTCTAAAGAAGGGAGGGGCTCACAGGTCGTTATGGAAAAAGCCGAGGGAAGTGGGGGCCGACATGTGTTGGAGACGTAGACCGACCGATGGTAGCCCTAATTGATTTCGGAATAAAACTAAAAATTAAGTTCTCATTTTAATTGCTTTTGATTTTGCTATGAAGATATTAGAGTCACTAAGGATAATGATGTTGATGGAAGTTAAAACACTTAACTATTATTTCCTATTATGATTTGGAAACGGGTAGAAGTTTATTGGAAAATAAGAAAGAGTAATAATAGTACAAGTGTAATAAATTATTTAGAATTTTTGAAACAAAAGAAGTAGGGCAAAATACGTCGCAATTATTTAGGGGATTTTATTCTACTCCACACATTGTTTAGCGAGCAATGTAGGTTGTTAATTCTAAGTACGTGTTAAGTGTAACTGGACCCTACCAATCAAGTCTGAGACGACCCCTCATATTAAAATATTCCGAGAGGGGCACCCGAAATGCCACTCACAGAATGCCTTTGTCCACTTTGAAGAGCGTTTATTGTTTTATGCCTTTGTTGTATGAAAATTTAAATCCTTAATTATTCATAGGATTGTTGTGCTCGACAATATTTTCACAATAGGCCGGGGCTTTCCAGGGAGGTAATCGGTTTGATTAATAAATTGTCAAGTTGAATCCAGCGTTAGAATATAAATTGTTACCGCAGATATTTCATCCCATTATTATGGAGAGATCCCGCTCATTGTTTTACGAAATGTCATATCTCATCCTGTCACCTGATTGTTTCGGTTCACAGGCTTCAATGAAAGGTGTCTTTTAGTTTATGGAAATGACAATTATTTTGTATTTAAGACGCATCTTTAATTACATCAGTTTTTTATATAAAACCATCAAACCAAAATTAAGGTGAAACTTACTAGTCAAAAGAGTATCTATGTAAGTACGTTTAAATACCTCGCATTCCTAATTATATATATTTATTTAAAATTATTTTAAAGTCTATTTAATTAAGCAAGGATCATATTTTGAATATCTAATACTATCAACGAATATGGCATTTATCTTCTTAAATAACATTTCGAAAATTTAAACAACGAACGCAAGCACAAAATGTTACAGCAGGGTTATAATCTGCCACCGTTCGAAAAACAAATTAATTTAGACGAAGAAGAAGATGTAAAAAGTTCCAAACAACGATTACATTTTATTGCAAGCCATTATATTAATCATCGGCGAAATTAATTTTTCATTTGGACAAATCGCCGAGAGGTCGGTACAAATGTCTTTCGGGCTTGATTGATAACTCGCTCCGGATAAGAATTTTCGTAGTCAGACGCACTGGGATAAGCATCTGGTGTTTTATCTTTTCATCCCCACTTGCATGTGGAATCGATTAGGGAATCGAATAAACAAACTAACGGTGATGAACGCTGATAAATCGGAAATGTGGTATAATATTTGGGTTTTATTTTTACAGAACGTGTTAATTAAGTTGTCCAAAGTTTTTGGTTTTATAACGTTTACATTTCTAGGTTATATAAACATTATAACACTATTACAATTGACATGCACGCATGTATAACGCATGTAGGTAGGTGTGTAATTTACGTTGATATTTTTTTTAATTCATTTTTACAATTTGCTTATTACACTAACGCATAACCTTTGCATTTCTTAGATACAAATGTAAGAAAGCATGATTTTGGTATTCACGATTCATTACCACAACTGTCAAAAGCACAAAAATGTCTCTATACGAACTGTATAATTGATTTACTGCGTCATTGTTTTACAGTCTCGCTGCATAACCATCTCATTAACGATTCAAGAGAGCAAATTGTGCTACCTAATTACAACTGAATGGGCAAAAACAATGCTGTATTTATGTTCAGCCATTTATCAAACAAAGAAGCGATGTTTCGGGCAGCCAGCGAACACTGGCATACAATGAAGCCAGCAGCCTTAAAAATCAAGCTTAGAAAAACTATTAGTACCTGTGAATTCTGACTAATGACACGAGACAAAACTATGACACAGCCTCGCATACGCCGTTCACAAAAACAAAAGAAAGCGCTTAAAAATATATAAAGAAACAATTGCCTTTTATGACTGTGCTAATGAGACTATTTTCAAAGTCCACGCGTTAATATTCATAAAGAATTTGATACTTGCTTAAGTGTCGGGGTCCGAATTTTTACGTTGGTTTTTAATTAGAAAGGGAAATTACGAGGGGTGGGTTACAAATTGTTATTTTGTTTGACGGTTTTTTAAATTCTTTTGTTGTGTTGGTATGTGCATTTAGCAATTCCAATTTTCTATATAATTAAATCTGTATCGGAAAGTAAATATTCTTGTATCAACCTGTTTCACACTCATTCAGCCAATGTAAATCTTTCTTTGAATAACAAAAAGTGATACTTTGGAATGAAATTAATCCAAATGATGAAATATTACTTTCCACTGACAATAGTTAATCAAACGCGATGTTTGTTGACACCGCGATCCATTATACATGAGCATGCGATTATTTTGATGGATTCTATGAGAATATGACCGTCAGCACTCCCCTAAAATCTCAAAATCGAACAAAGGGAACACGTGAGACTCCCTTCGCATCCGAGCCTGACGCACACCCCACATAGAGGAAGGAGATGTAGAGAAAAATGCGTATTTATAGCAAATACTCGTACTCAAACAGTCCTACATTGTGTGCGAGTCAAATAAATGAGTCTCATTTTTCGTCCTGTCAAAAAAATCTGAATGGAAAAGAAAACGCTGCGGCGAAAAAACGGCAGGCTGCGGGGTTTTTATTTCGTTTTTAATGTAATACTGATTTGGGATGTTTCAGATTAATTGCGCCTTACCTGGAGCCGACAAGGGTGACGCGTCTGAAAGAGTTCTGCGACGCTGATCGATAGCCCAGCGCAGATTGAAAGGAGAAACGTGAAAGGTAATTATTCATTTGGCGACTAGAATAGAACACTTTTGTACCTTTATCTCGACTCTTTTTTCTCGAGTTTTGCACGAAATTTGCAAGTAAATGGATGGAGTGACGCGGTGATTTGTTTCGTTGGACGCGTTCGACTTCCCACAAATTCGATTCGCGGTAACTTGTTTATAAAAGTATTATAGAAATGGTAATGCGAATACTGAGAATTGTGGCGCCACTTTTGGCCTTGAAATTACAATAGGTATTTGGAATGTACACTACATCACCTACCTAACTGTGTCGTTTTGTAGTGATACATTTGAAATGACACCGAATCAGAATACCTACACTTCAAAACATGCAGGCAGACATTTATAAAAAATAAGTAGCGGTGCAGCTTCTTGTGAAAGAGTTCGTCCTGGGAAGTACTGCCGCCTTTCCTATTTCAACCGTCAAGCATTAATGTTAGCATTACTGTGTTCCAGTTTTGAAGGGCAAGGATGCTGGTGAAATTACAGGAACAGGGAACTTGTCAATTTATATTTCAGGGTGATGGGCGCAGTGGCAGTGCCCCTCAGATCTTTCCGATTTAAAGTTCTGAGTGGCACTGCAACTGTTATGGACAGGCGTTTAGCTTACATCAAGCGCACGACTTGTTCGTCCTGTCAATTGATATTATAAATAAAAAATAATAATAAATAAAAGAATCGTAGAAATCGTACACATCAACGTCAAGTGTAGTATTCAACAAAGAGCAAATTTTGCAATTGAAATATTCATAGCGGGGTTCGTTGCAAAAACTAAACAAAACAGAAACCTACCGCGCTTTCGAAAATTGGAAACAAAAAAATTGCTTGAATAGGCGCCAGAACCCGGAAGATTGCACAATACCCGACAAAGAATCGGGAGCACATGTGATTTTGACCTGATTTCACGAAATGCTGCTTCACTCTTTTGTCTCAACAGCCTTTATGATTTATGCGACTTCTTTCTGACGTTTTATGACACACGCCTCATTTGAATACTCGGACTTGCACATTTTAACCTCCCATAGTTATTTTTTTCAAGTGTCCTTAACATTTGAATGAACATTTGGTTACCAGATCAGGTTTCTATGAAGAACTATGCTGAGTAAACAAGACGCATAGTGAATCATTAACGCGCTTCATTCTTTAAAACAACAACTATTGTGTGGTTGAAAAAGACGAAACATTTTGCATTTCAATAACGAAAAATCTAAGAGCCAAAACACAAGTGAATACTAAATTCTAGAAATACCATTGATTTATTTCTATACGAGTACAAATTTTGTAACAATATTGTCACTCGTACCTATTATTAAAAACAAGAAGTAAATTATACATCGATTATTACGAGAACTTTATTAAGTTTTTACTGCAACCACAAAGAATAAATACGAGACACTATTTCCCAGCAACAGCTTTCCTTACATAACCGCGCGATTATCCCAACAAAAAATGAATGAAAAAAATTAAAATATCAAAATAAAGTCTTCAAGCGGGGTTGTTATGAAATTACTGGCAGCTAGGCGGCGAAAAGTGGCAAATTATAGTCTGTGGAACCACAGATTCTGCAGGTCGTGGTTAGAGATAGCGATCAGTGATGGTTATTGTGGACCCATTATGGGACGAAACGGTCGATATAGTTTGAAAATAGAGCTTTGTGGTTGTATTTTAAGGGTCTTTGACTTTGACGTTTGCGGTATTAAAGAAGTTAAATGATACCTGTGTATATTTTTTTCTTAAATCTTAAATATTTTTCATCATTAATCTTTTGATTCGTAGATTTATTAATTAGTTGACGTTAGTGTAATACTTACCTACATAATAAACATCCCATATTCATGGTTTTAAGTCAACACAGTAGCATTATTAGTAAACTGAAACAAATTTTGGGCACGATTCTAAAACGTCTCGCGAAAAAAATTAGGGGGTCTACTCTTGATCTCCGTCCGACATCCGTCCGAAACAATTACTGGCAAATAAGTAATATTCGACAAAATTTAAAGACCAGTATCAAGAATGAAGTTTCATTCGCATCACGCGTCTATTCATTTGGTCAAGTATTGCTTATTTGGCAGTAATTGTTTCGGACGGATGTCGGACGGAGATCGAGAGTAGACCCCTAGGTACGGACAACGGCACATCAGACTACACATTTTTGTTCGAAAATCGCCTCCAGTGCAACGGAACAAGATACGTCAATGTGTAGCTTGATGTTGTGGCGTGTGTACATACTATTATTATGTTTTTTTATGTACATAAATTAATGCAAATAACGCTCTTAAGATTACTTTTATTAAATCGACTCGAAAATGTTCAAATTCTTTTATTTTAATTTTTTATATGGTTTTTTCGATAGGGATCTATAGTTTCTAGATGTATTTTTAAATAATATAAATTTGAATTTATAAAGGTTTATCCAGTGATATTTTTTGTACTCACGTACTCATTCGCTTGTCTGTCATAGATGACACTGAAAAAAAACATTTTTTACTCTTCCTACATATTTTACCTTCTAAAACTAATTTCCAAATTGATCTTTCAAATACCACATTATTGAAATTGAGTGACCAATTTCTATCTAGGTGCCAAATTTCAACTTTCAGTAAAGTTTCATCATATAGTTTTGGCGAAAATGTGTTGAGGCAGACACACGAACATCAAAGTCATTCCATAAGTGTTATATTTTTAGTACGGAATACTTAAAATGACTCCTTACGAACACACCTTCAAAACAATATAAAAAACAAAATGACATCATCCTGTGCATCCTGGCTTTTACTTAAGGCGAGACCTAAACTCTATCATCGTTCAGCCAATCACGTGCCACGGATAATGGCTGGTTATGGACACTGTGGCCATTGACCACGACCCTCGCTTAACAGGGGTAACGTGATGGCATTTATGGCCAAAAAATAAAGGATGAAGACTACGTTAAATGACACGTCGGATATTATAAAATAAACCCTAACATACATTAATGTCTTTTTAACAATAAAATTTTGAAAAATCAAATTTATTTTTTTATTTTTTTTTTGCCTCCTTAGTTGAAAGGGTGCATATGACATTTTTTTCAGAAAATTTGTTATGTATACTACCGTGAATAGTAAAAAAGGCCGATATGTCAATGTTATTATTTTTTAACCGAGTTCAAAAAAAGGAGGAGGTTGTCAATTCGACTGTTTTTTTACGCATGGAGCGCGATATTTATTTGTGAACCGATTTTGAAATTTTTTTTTAATTGGAAAGAAGGTAAGAATGTCCCATTTAAATTTGAAAAAAATATGCCACCTCTAAGGTTGGCAATGAAGATACCGCAAGAGATAATTCGATTTTTTTTTAATTTCATTTCTTCAATTTTTATTTTTTTGGGTTTGAGTTTTTGTCACAAGCGCCCTTTCAATTAATGGCGACAGAATATGTTTTTACATAAATTCCAAAGATTATATATATATATATATATGTATATATATTCTTTCTGTAGAATGTTTATAAAATAACGTATAAAATGCTTTTTCCGTAAAACATTATAAGCATTTTACTGAGTTATAGTGTACAACAATAAACATTTTGCATAATTATGTCGTGGGAAGTCGTCATAAAGTCTACACCATAGCAGAAGGTAAACAATTTTCATATAAAAAGGATTTACGACTTATACGTTTTCCGTTTTCATAAAATTCATTGAATTTATTGGAACTGCTTGCAAACACATATGATAAATCTAAATATTGGTACATTTTGGCGTCGTGTGATAGAAATATGCAGCTACAATCGAGTATTTAATTAAAAATCACAAGCACTGGCGATTAGTGAGTTGCAAGTATTTGATGTAACAAACATAATCTTGTTTGATTCACTCAGTACATCATCGAGGTGAATTATATCTTATTTGATTTTTATTTAAATACTCCACTGCATTGTTATTATAATTTATACAAAGATAAAACAAACACAAAGAAGCACTCGATTCGACTGAACACGAACCAGTGTCTGCCGCCTAAACGTGGCTACTGTTGAGACGGATCGAAGGAATTTTTCTTAGTGTTTGTTTTGATCTTTGTATCATTAATAAATTGTATGTTTTTAGTACTTAATAGGATATTATTTTGATGAAAAGCAAGAATTTAATAACAGAAAAATGATAGACGTTTGTAGAGACTAAATATTTAGCAAATAGTCAAGAATGTTTAATATTATATTGATTCTGATTCAATGAGTTAATTGAAAACTCAATCTACACAAGTGTAGGCAACATTATTTTTAAAGAGATATTTAGTTGCTGTAATTTTGTTATATCCTACTATTTACAAATTGATTTAGACTTACCTATATTGCAATTTATTTGTTAACAGATCCTTTGGATTAACTTCTAGAAAATTTTGAAAGGCAAGAAACCATTATGGCATCAAAAACATCTCAATAGTCAAGTAACGAGTTGGCCATTAATTCAGGATATATCGCGAGATAACTTTATTCTGGTAGCCGCTGCTTTGTATGCCGTGGAACATGCGTCCGTCATTACCCTCTCGCAAACTTAACTTTACACTTCAGAAAATGAATCTCAAATAATAAAGCTTTAAGAACAGACGATGGTCTGACGATAAGAAAAAAATGGTGTTCCAAGCCCTCTCGCTTTTATCTTATTGGTCAACCATTACGCCTAAATTTAAACTCTTCATTATGTTGCCGCAGTGAGAAAAGTTGTGATAATAGATGGGCGTATGGATAAAATATCGATAATGAATTTTGATAAAGATACCGGTAGATAAACAAATAGAAAACCTGTTTTTAGAACCGATGATAATGTATTTGTTGACAGGGAGTTGATGATACTAATCGAAGTTACATTTAGTATTTTAATTGTGAAACGACTGTTGCTGGTAAAATGCAGTATGTATTTGTAATGCTAAACTTACGATAAAAAACTATAACATAATAATTATGTTATAGTGATATGTGTATAGTTTTTTATTAAAATTATAAGGATTACTATCATTACACTTAGACAGATAAAGACGTAATCTTTGCCTTTGATTGCAGTGAGTCTTAATAAATACTTAGCAGGTAAGTTAGCATACTTTACTTTTAAACATATAAAGTATCCCAAACGGCATATTAAAGCTACCTTAATAAATATATCAATTGATTAAAAAGCAAAGTTACCAACGGAGTAATTTCACAAAAAAAAAGTTGAGTATCATGGTAGTAAACAATCGTGATATTCAATAATAACCTTAATACGTATTAAGTTCAAAATTTCAGAGGACTATTTTAATACCATCCTATAATATTTTCTGCGGAATGACTGATCGCACAAGCAGTCTGTTGTCAGTATAATCCTATACAAAACGTAAAAAAATACATGATGTTCTTGAATATGCCAGCAAAATTCCTTAAAGTGAAAACCCTAACCTCAGTTATGCGAAATTATGTATTTTACGGTAAAGAACGTTACCGCGCATTACGAGAGCTTAGCTTCATTACTCGAGAGCTGGTTACAACAGTAATTTGTTCGACGGCTATTCAGAGCCAGCTCCACGATTAGGGCACGTCTGATAATACACTTTACGAGTTTAAACTTTTAAAACTTTCAAATGATTGGCTGGTCGTTATGAACGTGCTTTATTGGTTCAGAAAATAGTCAATGAAAGGCTTCAAATATGTACTTTTGAAAAACCGTAACCAATATTTCTTTTAATGATGCCATGTGACGGGACGACCAAATAGTTCGCCTGGTGGTAGGCAACACGTCGGTCCATATCAGTTGCAGTGGCACTCAAGAGCTTTAAATCCCATAGATCTCAGATGCGCTGCCATCGCGACAGTCATCCAGAGTCATAAGTTGACAAGTCCCATGTGCCTCCAATTTCACCAGCACTCTTACCCTTCAAGACCAGAACGCAGTAATGCTCACATTATTGCTTGGCGGCACAAACAGGTAAGGTGGTACTTGGTACTTGGTGCAACGGGCTGATATCCGCAACTCGACGACAAAGCGCCTATTTTGCGTCGGTAAGGTGGTAGCACTTCCCTGGACGACCTCTTTCACAAGCACCTCTACTGCTACTACAATACCTAGTAGTAAGCTTATTCTTAAAAGTAACTTCACTTTTGAGTTAATTGAAATGTATTGTATGTAATAAATAGAACATTAATAGAAAAAATGCAAAATACCTTTCCTAAAGATTGTTTAAGATTAGAAAATCTCACATTGCTTTAAAAACCCACAAAGTTTAATTTAAACAATCCATTTGAATCGATTCTTTTCACCCCGCAAACCGAAATCGATTACCAACAATCGATACTCCCCAAGAGGAGGCCGGGGGGAGTTGTCTCTGCATCAGGCGTTGACTAATCGAGGCGCGTCCGCGCGGAATAAGACTGATTGCAGCCGCGCTCGCCTATGCCTGCCTGCTATGTGGCTTGCCCGAGCCCTCCTACCTACAACCGACATTATTTAAGAAATCAGCTCGCTCAAGCGGCAACAAAAGGGAGTTTTTGCCGCCTACGCTACGTGTTTTTGAAAGTCGTATTACGTTCCTTTGTTCGCGATTGATGATTTAGGTAGAAAGTTAAGCGGGCTAGGCTTAATTGTGTTTTTATCTGCTCTTCCTATTGTGGTTTTGGGCTTTATTTGATCATACGTCTGTACTTACTTATCCTAATGCTGTTTTGCAATATACAGACTACTACTACTAGCACACTTTCGACCCCAACTTTTCCTACGACCATCAAACGATACATAAGATAAGAAAAACTTGTAATAATATTGCTGCAAGAACTAGCGCGTGGTATACAATAAAAAAACACATAAGTCATATACTTCGAATCTATCACCTAACGCTGCATAAAAACTAGCGCTTATCCACTTAAAGGTCTTATAATTGTAGTAGACGTAAGCTCATATTAATGCAATAAAAACGATATTAATTGCGAAACTGCTAATTTATATCCATCACGAGCATCGGCAGCAACATAATGGCGCGGTAAATGATTGACGTCATTAATCTACAATTTCCACTCAATAAATGCATGCGATCCACGCCCCTCTTTCCTCAATCACGGAGTGCAATTTTGCATTTTTGTCTCGACGTGCCACTTTTAACGCTAGTGAGATGAAACTTAACGGAGTAAGAGTCAAAATCTTGCATCGTAATTGCCATAAAGCCACGCAATACCTTAACGCAAGGGGCAATTTACACTCCCTGCCAATATCAAGGTAAGCGATCGAAGTGTGTTAATTTCATTTCTTGTTTTGGAAGACCTTTAATATTCTTATGTGCCGATCCCTTGACTGCTCGTCAGAAACATAATTGCATGCGCCTTCAGGTAACACTTAAATCTGGAAAAAATAAACAAGGTCCTTACGTGATAAGTAAATGCCGATTTATTTATACAACCTAACAATAGAACTTATGAACAGAGTAAAAGTTCATGGTTGCCAAAGCCCATAAAATCTTATGTCTTGAACTTATTTATTTTATTATTATTAAATATCACGATGTTTTTCTACCGTGATATTCTACTGTCTTTTTTTTGTTTACTTAAATTACTCTAATTTGTTAAAATTGTTAATACAAACATCGAACATTGAGAAAAATTCCTTTAATCCGGCTGGATTAAAACCAGCGCCTTCAGCATACCGTACCTAACGCTCTCCCAACTGAGCTACGGGACGAACCAGCAGACCTACGAATTTTTCAATATGCTTGTTGTAGGTCTTTGTTTTTTTGGTTTTAATGACTTTTTTGCCGTAACACCATCTGTGAGAAATCTATGAAATCTAAATTACTTTTCTAACATAAGCTGGAACGATTCCAAGGGCTATCGTTCAAACTTTCGACGATGGCCAGACGAAATAAAACAATTAGCGAAGACCGCAGACGTTCTTCGGCACGTTCGGACGGCTGAGCAGACGGATAACCAACTCGATCGATGGTGACAAATGGGTGTCGACATACGAAACACGCTACACGCTGACGGAATGCGAGTGGCGATAGTAAATACGCGTTACGATTGCATGCCATAGTACATGGTTTAAATGCCCGCATACCATAGGGTGGAGTCCCCTATTATTGGACAGAATTATTCGTGATCGTAATGTTTAGCGACGGCTGATGCTAATCTAACTTCCTGGGAGTGATTTTTGTTTTTGGGCATGCTGTTTTGTTTTACTGTTATCCTAGAAACAAGATTGTTACTCTTAATTTATAAGCAAATGGACTTCGTTTAGGATAATTACGACGATAACAATCTATTTATGGATATAAATCACATAGTCATAAAGACACCTTAAAATGTATTTCCTGTCCTGAACAACCTCTTAATAAACCTATAAACCATACATACTTACTTAAATGAATACTTACTAATTTAAGCTCATTTATAAATAAATACTATTCTATTGAAAGCTATCAAATCAAACCAGAATCTGTCGAACTCAAAACGCGTTAAATCGAGCAATCAACTAGTTCTCTTTTTATCGATTCAGCATCGATGTTATTCGAATCACGTCAGATTGATGATCGGGCCGACATATTGCATACCTATCAGTTTTATGTTCTGGCACTCAAGCTAATGTCTTTAGAAATGCACGGCATTAGTCCGTAAGGCTGTTTAGTAATTTGGCAACTGTTACAGACGCAAACAAGCAAATTGATATCGAGTTGAGTTGTTAAATAATCATTTGAATAATTTATACAAGTAACTGTGTCTTTCTTAATTGGCGAAATGGTCATTAAATTGTGAACTTCTTAATTATGATGTCTTTATTTACAAGATGAAAAATTTATGACCTATTCTGAATCATTGCACGGTTAATTGCTTTCAAATTGGCTTTTAGAGCAATATTCCTGTTGCTATAGCATTTTGTACTATATTAAGTTGTATTAAAATTAATATTATTTTTTCGATTCAATTTATTTCTGCTCCGTTATCGAAAATGGATTTTTTTTAATTTATGAAATTGGCCTTGCCATTTTTCTTACGCTCCTTTCTGGTGTGAAGTACCTACTTAAACTGTCTGCGTGGCCTTAAAATAATTTGCTATCATTGAATTAAATAAGCCGCGGTCGCTTAATAGTTTGACCTACCGCCGCTCAAGCAGAGGCCGTGGATTCGAATCCGAGTTCGCACCTCTGAGTTTTTCGGAATGGATGTGCGAAATGTACCATGAGCTCTCTTCGATCACATTGAAGAAGGTTCACAACGTGTGAAGTCCCCAACCCATATCAAGCCAGAATAGCGGACTATGGGCCTGTACACTTGCCTGAGAAGAGATCCGTGCCCAGCAGCGGGACATATAAATGGATTGATGATGATGATGAACTAAATATACATTTCGAATTTATATAAATTGCCGCTATAAGGCAATAATATAATTGAACGGTGTGGTGTTACTCCTAACAGATGGCTTCTCTACAAAATGCCTTTGACTCCACACGATGCAAAGCCATCGAACCACATTTCCTCGCGATAGACTAAAAAAAAGGTTTAAAATTCGATACACAAGTGTCGGCGCAATATTTATAGATTCTGATTAATGACATGGAAGTGAAGAGGGGACGTGGTACGCCTCGTCGGGTGATGGATGATGTATCCAGTTATTAGATAATGGTGTTTCAATAGAATTAGAAGCTTTGTTCTTCCTGCCCTTTGCCTCGGGTCAAGCGTGCGTCTCGTTGAGTAATTTTATGTTGTGTTTGAAAATATCTGTTGGTTTCGTGGTTTACATTTGAATTCTGGGAATGTGATTGGGCTCAAAAGTGAATCTTTTTAAGACCGCTCTGAAATTTTGTTGTTAGAAAAATGACATGACAATCATGCACCTCACGAATATTTCTAGGTGCTGCTTATCGGATCTTTGTAATTGGTTTTCAACGACTTTTCAACGCGTTTTGTTTATATATTTATTTTGATGTTATTAAAATTATAATTATTTTTACAACTAGTTACATTTAACAATTATTAGCATTCAAATCGACCCAAATAATTATCACTGCGTTCAAATTAAGACAGATTTATTAAATCCATTTCGGCACGCCATGTTCATAAGATATTATTTAAAAAGAACGTTATACCTTGTTTTGGTCTGTAGAAGTACATGTGAGTAAATATACCGTGATTATTATTTTTTTGTGATATCAAGTGACGGGACGAAGAAGTCATGCGCCTGATGGTAAGCTACATGCCTGTCCATACCAGTTGCAGTGTCACTCAGAGCTTTAAATAGCAAAGAATTGAGTGGCACTGCCATTGCACCCGTCACCCTGAGATATAAATTAACAAGCCTCATGTGCCTGTAATTTCACCAGCACCCTTACCCTTCAAAACCGGAACACAGTAATGCTGATATTACTGCTTGGCGGCAGAAATAGGTAAGGTAGGCAGTAAAACCCTGGACGAATTCTTTCACAAGGAGCTCTACTGCTATGTTTGTATGCATAATGTTTGACCGAATACAGTGAAGTTATATTTATTTTGTTACATGTCAACTTTTACACAAGCTGTGTTTTCACAAATAAAAGTATTGTTAATTATAAGCAACGCCACAACTATTTCTAATGACAAAAGTATACAATTATATTAAGTGCAGCACAATAATAAAGAATGACAAAATATAACACAAATTTTACAAACACAACATCTAATAAAAATAGACCTAAACTCGTTGCATTCGTATTGCAATGAAACATCATCTCAAATAACAATTTAGAATAAAATTAGTAATAGTTTAATATCAGACATAATCAGCTATTAATAGCGTTTTCAAAAATAACAAACAGAACATCTATTATTGTACGACAACGTGATAATAAACTACATGTAAGTTATTTATTACTCATTCCAAAGACATAGCAAAGTCGTGTAATATAATCCTAATATTAGTCTATTTAACGTACATAGTAGCCTATTTCAGATTTGTTATAAAGCCATATGATCATACGTAAAAAGTACTTTTTAACCGACTTCAATGGAGGATGTCTCAATTTGACTGTTTTGCGTGTGACTTGTGAGCTGATTTTGATGATTCTTTTTTTGTTGGAAGGAAGGTACCTCAGTATTGGTTCCATTTGAATTTTAAGAAGATTTACCGCTTTTCAGGGCAGCAAACTTGGGGATGAATCCTGTTTCGCGCACTTTCCTGTAACTGTTTTCAATAAAACTTGGCAATAAGATAATTCCACGAACTACTGAAGTGGGTTTCTTTCATAAAAAAGTACATATATCAATACTAAGTGACGGTACGAACAAGTCGTGTGCCTGAAGGTAAGCGACACTCCTCACAGCTTTAAATCGTAAAGATCTTAGGGTCACCCTGGGACATAAGTCTCATGTGTCTGTAATTTCACCAGCACCCTTACCCTTTCAAACCGTAACACAGTAATGTTTACATTACTGCTTGGCGGCAGAAATAGGCAAGGTCACTACTTCCCTGGCCGAAATCTTTCACAAGGAACTCTACTGGTAATAAACTGCTACAGTCTACGGATCAAGATATTTTTATTCAAATATTTTATAGCCCTATTAAAATCAAGTAAAAATATCTATATAAATTTATTAAATTATGAAATTGACCAAAAAGAAAATCAAAAGTGTTAAAAAAAATTCAAAACCAGATTTTCTGTAATTGGCAAAAACGTGTTTGATCTAGACACTTCTTTTTTAAGTGTGCAGGTATATGAAACAAGTTATGTATATATGTAGTTTAATTACTCTGCTTTCAAACTGTCGATTATTTTGTTCGTAGAATCTGTCGCAAGCTCTTTCCTTTTTTATATTCTCTATGCTCTATGCTATGTTTTTGTTTTTACTTATTGTGTTTTTTATTGTAAGTTTGTATTTTTTGTTGCGTTTCATTTAGGTACCTACTTGTGTTAATTTTTGTTCTTTTCCTCACTCCCTGTCTTTTTTTTTTCATACATTACATATTGTTCATAGCATCTTTGAAAATGTCCCCTGAAAAGTAGCAATTTTGCACATATGACTTTATTACACCAAGGATGTGATATCTTGATTTACACTCTTCATCACTTAAAGTTTTTTTATGTTACCAAATGACGGGACGAACAAGTCGTGCGCCTGGTGGTAAGTGACACTCCTGTCCATAACAGTTGCAGTGCCGTCCGAGCTTTAAATCGCAAAGATCTGAGGGGCACTGCCATTGCATTACCTGGACGAACTCTTAGACAAGGAGCTCCTACCACTGCTGCTAACGTTCATTTAATTATATGAAAAACAATAAAATAATTTCTTTTATTGTATTTGCAAAAATACATATTTTATGAGTAAGAAATAAACACTATCGAAAACAATTTTAGGTACACAAAACATTCCTGATCCGCTATAGTAACACTTTCTCAGTACAATTAGTGAAGAAATTTCCTACGGTTATGACAAAAAAGCAAACAACTTAAACTCATTCTTGTTATAACTGTGCAAAATTGTAACAGGTACTTTCTTTTCTTTCTTGCTAATTCAATAGAAAGCTTTAACTGATTTACAAGCACATTAAGGTCATTTTGGCCGCAAAGCACCAAAACAAAACACGGGCCACAAGAAAAGAAAAAATATTAGAAAAAAGTTACGATTAAAAGAAAATCGAAAGTAAAGGTGTAACAATATTTGCAAGAATGCAAAACGAAAGTGACCACTGTCTGTTGCTTAAGAACAGAAACATTGAATAGAACAACATTCAATAGAAACAATAGCGTGTTCAACAATTGACCACCCGTAGATCAAGACCATTTTGCATATTATTCGCAAGTAACAAAAAAACCGGTTTCACTTGCACCTTGATTTGGAATTTTGTCAGTCTCATATCAAACTTTGGTCGTTATACTCAACGTGGGTTTAAAACTGTGAATTGAAATTGGTGCTTTAACACAAAAATAATTTGTAGTATTTAGTTAATCAACTATGCTGCCCTCCGTATCATAAAATAATCGACGTTTCTAGAGAAATTGCGTTATTAACTGCGAAACGAGATCTACAACCCCTTATAAGCGGTTTATTTATACCTTATTTAGTTTCAGTTTTATTGTTAAAAGTCTATACTACCTAAGCTCGAATTTAAGAAAAATTTTTCCCGTACTAATTAACTACGCTTCATTTTGCTTGGGTCGAGCGGCAGGAACACTTCAGAATTAATTTTTTTACAAACGAAATTAAAGCCTTTTGAAAAATGTATACCATATAGTATACGTGTTCTATTTAGTTTAGTTGATAAAAAAATCATTGGTATATGTAAAGTAAATATTGAATACAGCGGTTTTTTTGTAAAATTTACAGGTAAGTTTGTATTTTTCTATATATTTTTTCCAAAGTGATTTATTTAACACTTTTAACGTTATGCGGAATCAACTAATGACATTTGAGGTAGTACAAGAGTCTTAAACAATATCAGAGTAATTGAAACTATTGAAACAAAAAAAAATACTTTAGTTGTCAATATCTCGAAAGTTACCGAAATACAAATGCGTAAGTTATGACAAAGAGGGAAGTATACCTAAAGTGAAATATCCATAACGATAAAACTTAACGATTTTAAAGTCTAGGTCAAAAATTTATAAAGTGACGATGAAAATTACAAACACGATAACTGTAGATGCTAACCCGCTATAAATAATGTTATAGATGAAATAAATTGCCTGGAGAAAGATGTCAACGAGGTATGTCCACTTTATTTACATTTGGAAAGAGGATTTATGGCATCGACAGGTATTCACATAAGCGGTTTTATTTATAAGGTAGAGTTGGTCATAATGTGGAATGCTGTGGCCACTCCGGTGTCTGAGAGAGTGTGTGTACATAGGGTGCTTTTGAAATTTTTACTAGTGTTTTGTTTGGAAATGTTTATCTAAACTCGAAAGCGTAGAATAAGCACTACGAGTAGCCTACTGTACTATACTAATTTTCACATTGTTTTGGTTCTCGATATAAAAGTTTAAACCCCCTTTAAGATCTTTCTCTTAGGTCCCATCTATCTCTATACCAAAATTAAAACAGTATTGGTTCAGCGGTTTAGGCGTGAAAACGTAACAGAGTTACTTCCGCTTTTTTATAATATAAGTGTGGATAATACTTAACTTAACAGAAGTATGTGGTTGGAAGTTAAAACCTTAAAACAAAAGTGCTACGATTTTAGCCTTTTATCTTGTTGTGTCTATCGCTTTTTTATTTTCACTTCAGAGGATTTGTTAAAATTTTATTTTACGTTTGTTTTAATTTCAGCTAGAGTAAAATTTTTAAACCAAATCATTGAAACACCCCGTAGACTCTCCGAGAGTATGATATCAAGGTTAGGCTTAGCGGAACACTCCACATGTGGTCAACGTTAATAAAGCGCGACGCACATATACGCGGTCCACAGGCCTGACAGAGAGGAATATAGGAGCTTAGCCGCCATGTTGTATTATGGATGCCTATCATATTTTGGACCCGCTCCGGACCGGATTATTCTTTTTTCTTTTGCGCCTCCATCTCGAGAACCGGTCCTGCAGCGACGGCCACCATTTATTGTAGATTAAAGAGGCTTGTTGTCTTAATTTTAAGCCACGCTTTAATTTATGGCCACCTATTAATGTAAGAGTCTCCGCCATTTTTTGTTCAAGATAGATACCTCATTGATTTCTTTATTTGTATTTCGGCGCTTATTAATTTTGTCGCTAGTGCCGTACGGCTAATATTTTGTGCTTAACTTAATGATTTGGCAATTAAATTAAATTGTTCTCGTTGCGGTAGCTAAATTAAAATTTACAGCGATGAGAGATTTTAAGCGGTACGCCATCGCCCCTGCCGTTGGACAGGCATTTGTAACATTTTAGTTCTTTGAGTAATGTAACTTGTAGACTTAAACTTTAGCTCTAATTATTTACCATTAATTCACCACCTACGCCTTCTTAAGTTGACGGTTTTTAGTAAAATCCTTGACAATATTATTTGTCATAACAAAGTTAAAAATAAACAATAATAGTTCATTCAACTGTGGCGCGTCATATCCAGTACATATTAATCATAAATTCTCTGTACAAAACAAAAGCGAAACGGCCAAGTGCAAACTCCCATGTCCGAGTGAAAAAAATGACAGTACGCCCGAGCAAACCAAAAGGACGCCAGCGCAAAAAGCGTGCCGGTGAAAAAATATGATTTATAGCGTGAAAAATGTGGAAACACACGCGGGAAGGGAAAACGGTGAAAGCGTGGCGTTTCCACTAGACAAATTTATTAATCCTATCGGCCGACGGTTTTATTCGTTGTATCGGGTTTTCTATTTCAAACTATGTGGATTAACATTACAATAATTTTGGTTTCCAGTTAAGGCCATAGTGCGTCGCTTCGTAGAAAGCTTTTATTATAATACGAGTATATCGCAATATACCATTAAGCGATAAGTAAACGTTTTTACCTTTCAACTTCTAACAAGTCGTATACACCTTTATTAAAGGACTTTACTAATGAGATACCACTGAGGTATTCTCCAATACCTCAGCCGAAAGTACAATCTAGCCTTTGGAATATGAATCCGAATTGCAAACTCAAGATCTTGATGACTATCATTCAACAAAATTGCCATCCCTACAATGACCACTCTGAAAGCATGTATTAACATCATTATTTGCGAACGTATCTCATATTGGATCTTCAATACAATTCGTAGTATGAATTCAACGCCTCGCCCGGTGGCTATCGACGGTTGTAATTACGCTACCATTCAATAATGTACGTTGTTGTTAATAGAGTGCTAAGAATTGCTGATCTCCGATATACGGTCTGAGATTGAGTGGAGAAAAGTGTATATTTTGGGAATGGTTATTGTTTACAATTGGCATTGTTTATTAAGGTGAACACTTGCGTCGGAAGAAAACGGCATGCGATGTGTTAATAGAATATGTAAAAACATTTGGTCAGATGATGATGTTCACTGTGCTTGTTTAATCGTTGTTGTTTTTTGTTTTTCGATTCTCTTTTGTTTCCGCTGCTCAAATGGAATGTTTCGAAATGTACTGTAAAATATTGCTTTACGTTGATATTTTCTTGTTTATATGTAAGAAAGATTGTTTCCAGTTGATATGCTCTTTAATACAGTGTAAGGAATGTTACTGAACGCTTTCATGGAGATAGTTCAGATAAAGCTCGGTTCTTTGTGGAATTTAAAATGCTATTTATATAGTTCGATTTATATACATATTACATGATACCCAGACATGATTTAAAAGTTTATATCACCGGAAAGTATAGTAACAAGGTGTAGATAAGTAGGTTTCTTTGAAACCAAATTTATATCCCTTTGAGACTTATTATTACATGGTAATATATGTACGTTCAGTTTTACAACCTTGTAAAATTTGAAAACAGTTTCAGAAGTTAAATTAAATTCAAAATTATCTTCACACCCGTTGAGTCTCTCTCTTCATTACACCCGTACCTCGGCAGACATCTTTCTATATACATCTATATTGTCTATATCTGCGGATTGTTCGTATATGTATATATACTCGTTGACAGATACGGGGACGTGCGGCGGATCTTCGGCGGAAATTAAAACTAATAATTCAAAAAGTTTCCGCGCGACCGAGCCGCCGAGTCAGATTTATGGGGTAACCAGTCTTGTGAATGCTTCCTACATAGTTCTAGACGCTTTGGTATCACTTAACTGGAAGGGATTACTAATCAAGTTGCTCGAAAATAAAATTTTACTATGTACTAACATTAAAAATGATAGAGATAATAAAGTGACATTGTGACATTTCACACAACCCGTTGGTTTTAATCTAATGGACAGGCGGGCTTTTTTGTCTACTTTAATAAATTGAATTATCAAAATGTTTGTACAAACGAAATTACCAGTCCTTTAATTAAACAATAAACAAGTCTTAAGATGCACTTATAATTGTAGCTATAATCTATAAAGTTAACATGTATTCAAGTTTAACCCAAAAAAAATATTTTAACTTTCAAATTGATATAGGTATTACACTTGCATCACTAATCGATACAATGTTAACTATATTAAAACAGAGAGATATTGGTTTCTTTCATTCATGCAGTCATTGCAAAATAAAGTTTGTTTATTGTATAATTAAGTTGTCTATTTTAACTGAACTTAATTAAGTCTGTATTTTATCTGCATACCTGCACCAAACAAATTAAGAATCTTAAATACTGGGAAATATCTACTCGCTAGAACGAATAATGTGTATGGTACTACAAAACTGAATTATAAAATGTCTAAATTACTGAATGAATTGCCAGCGTGCAAAAAATAAAAAAATTAAAGTAAATAATTAAATTCTGGTTTTAATTAGCCTTAGTTTTAAAATTGAATTTAAAACAGGACGTAAATATTTTAAAATAGTAATGAAAATTTAAACATGCTCCCAAAACATTTATTCAAAATGGCGCTTTCGCCCTTTCTATAAAGCACCGACGATATGTGGAAGGGAAATATTATTTACAAACTAAGAAAATATATGTTAGAGCGAATTGCTGTGGACGGATAAACTCTCAGTGGTTTTTGAGCCACAGCTGCATGGGTTCTATTAATAACCTTTGTAAAATGTATTAAATTATTATTTTTAATGTAACGACCAAAAATATACTCGTTATTATGAACTAGTACTAGGAACACTACAGATACATATAATGAACCCTCTCATTACCCCACATCTTTTCCAAACACAAATAAATTATTTCCCAATTCTTTGCAACTCCTACAAACAGAAAAAAGGCACCTGACGCAGACATACAGCAGCAAACTCACATTGACATTAGATGCATAACGAGTGCAATACTTTGGCCGTCGCAGGAGCATCAATCGTGGACTCCACGGCACAGGGCGTATGCATCAATGCAATACTGCACCGTGACTCTACCATATTTATCCTATCTTTCTTTCGTACAACTCCTATCATTGACTATTCCATTTACCTTTCCGTTCCTTCTTTTGTTTTACTCTGCAGTATAAAAACGGTAATGTATGGAAAACTAGGATTGTTGTCAATGGAGGAAATAAAATTTAGTTGAACGCTGGATTACGATTTATTTTCAAAGGTCAACAAAAGAAAATGAAGATTCCTGTCTTTTCTAACTATTTAGTTTGTAACTGTAGTTTGTTAATGCTGAAATAGTAACAACGTTACTTTTGCATTAAGGTAAGACAAAAAGTTTATAATTATTGTGTGTATTCATTAATGATAATTTGAAAACGAAACGGAACTAAGCGAAATATCATTTAATTGTAGACAGGTATGTTGTTTAACAAAGTATAATTTAGAAATGTAGACGTAAAATATAGAAGAATGTTCCAAATGAATGAAATTAGATGAGTTATTTTATCGAAGAGAAACTCAATTTATTAAGTATTATACAATACAGGCTATAATAATAACATATGAAAATATTAACACTACCTATATTAAAAAATCGTAAATTGTATAAAAACGATCGCGTGTCGCGTGGATGACAGATGAGCTGTCATGACCGACGTTCTAGTGATATAAAGCGCGTGGACGAAGGAGACCTTCACAAGTGGATGAATGTGTACGTTAAATGATTATTCAGTTTAATGGTTTTTTTTTTCTCTTAGTCACATTTTGTTTTTAGTCTTCCATCTAAATACCATTCGATTATGACCATACATTGCTTATAATATTAAGTTACGTTGTAAATTTGAATATTTTTATAAAATATTTAAAAAGCACAGACACAATGCAGCGTTAGGTAGAAAGGCTCCTGTTTATTATTTAGAATGTGTAGCGGTGGGGCGACGCGAGTTGATGCGCGCTCCAAGTGGAAATCTTTTGGGATTACGCCGACGCCAACGTGCTTGAGTCAGAGGTACACATAGATATTGAATTCCTTTAATTTTTTGGTTATACTATCATTATATGTGAAACTTTTTTTTAAGTTAGCTATTTCGCATCCTTGATATAACTAGGCTACATCTGCAAAATGAGATGATTTAAGAGAGGAGTTTGAACATTCAACAAACGAAACTCGTCGAGAAAAGTTATAAAATATCACGTATACACAATTTCTTTCATGTAGTTGGTATTGTTTTTATTAGTTTTGTGATAAAAACTTTTGACGTATTATCACAAATATGCCTTTGTTTTACCAAGAGTATATGTTTCTTGATGAAGTGGCTGAAAAAGACTAATAAAAATAAGCAATCTGGTAGTAGTATGTGCCACGAACCTGTATTATTAGAAGTAAATTCCTAAGTGCTTTAATTTAAAAAAGTATAACTTGCCCAAAACACGCCAATAACTCACTGGGATACATGAGTGAGGGTGTTGTTACAGTACATTATATACTTTCACCCAATATGACAGCTTGCAAAAAATTGCCAAGAAGTATAACAATATCTACTATGTATCGAGTTTGAAGGTTTTCGCCATTGATACACATTGGAAATTAAACTGTTTTGTTCGTATTTAAATCGCGTATATTTGTATTTTTGAAAACCAACTTTTCGAGCCTTTTACAGGTCCCTTGGTCGTGGCTGACTGATGAAAAAGTCTTCCACAAATTATGTCTAATATATAGACCGACTTGCATTAACATGGAACCTGTAAGGGGTCCATAACGTTTGTTTCTATGAAACAACAAATATACGCTATTTAGATCCGCGAAAACGTCCCATTACTACATTACTACAACAATATTATATAATTCATAATACTGTTGGAAATATAGTAAGTCTTCTCTCAGTATGCCACTAGACGAGACATCTGAAGCGTGGCCCGCTATGATGTACGAGAAGACGACGCCTGGCGAAACCTAAACCGTAGTAAAGCCTCCATCACGTCAAATGAATACTAAATCACGGTTGGCTATTTGAATTTCAATATCTATCCTTGCCCAGCCTAATGCCGCATTAGGTACACAATTTGCAGGTGATTTTATTTTTAGCCTTTTAGCCAAGTTTTTATAAGTCCGAAACGTGTTTTAGAAAACTTCGTGATAAGTTTTAGTGATAAATAGTTAGCAAGATATTTAATCGGAATGTTTATTAATAAATGTCATATTGCTGTATTTGTAGGTGCGTATGGAATGTAAACATGTATAACCAAAAATTTTATATAAGCTCCTCAAGCTTAAAACATCACCGAAAGAGCACAATTTCCCCTTACACGCAATAAGACATTGAAGTGAGAAAACTAGACGCAATTCGACCATCATGTGTAACAATTCCCAGGGAGCAAAAAAGTTTGCTAAAGCACTTAATGAAACAAAAGGATCCGAACTACTCCCAAATTGCCAGATACATATTCCGAGCACATTTATCACTGGCAAAAAAGCGGGAGCTGATTCGGCAAATATTTTTTCTGGGCGATTAGCGGGAACTCCACTGAAATACCTATAGATGTGCAGACTTCTCCTTGCTGCTATGAAACTAATTCATCTTTGCTAAATTGTTTGAAGCGTAAGGCAAACTCTTGTAAAAGGTAGTGTTTGCAACGGAAAACGTAACTTTGCTGATCCACAAAGGTTCAGCGTGGGAACCACCGCGTCGCATTGACCCTCCAATGCTTAGACAAATGATTTCTAAGAGGTATTTTTTTCAAAATGTTTTTACATTTTCACGTTTCCGACTGTATTTACTTAGCGCTTTCGTTAAATGCGAAATTTCGAATTTTTTTTGTTTTATACGAATTCTTGACATCGTTCTAAAACTTGTTATAACTTAAAATATATGTTTTCACTAGTACTAAATCTAATGGAATTTATCAAAACATTACGATAAAAATAAATTAGTTTATTTCCCAAGAGAAGTCCAGCCGTTCATATATTTTTTCTCTAAACCAATATTTACTTTATTGAACGTCACTGCTTATTAACTTCTACCCTTTTCTTTCACTATATAGCATAGTACGTAGGGCTGTTTACCATCAGTAGGGGATAAGGGAGGCAGGGGTCTTCGCATCCTAACAATTTTTCTCATAAACCGAACATGACAGATTCGTACAGTGATTGATAGGAGGCGAGCTGATCTGTTAGGGTACCGAATTATAATGCGGAGGGTGTTGGAGATACCAAAATTTATAAAAGTAGGTAGTTATAGGCGAGTCGCAATTATTTCTTTTGAAATTTGGTTCAGCATCCTAGATTATATTCTTTAGAATTTATAAGAATAATACTTGTGTCAATAAGCTATATGTATAAAATTAAATTAAGTATATTACTTTGTGTCATTGACTTGAAACCTTTTATTTTTCATATAGATATATGTACATAATATATACATATAAACGATATATATATATATATATATATATATAAACAAAAATCTGCCAATGTAAATAAAAAATACACCCGCTATTTACATTAACACAATTCTTTGATTGCGCCCGTATTAAAGAGTTTAAGAAAATAAATTGGATCTTAAGCTTCTTCCAATTTTTCCCCAAGGTTTCCAGATGAAAATCTTCATTCATCGGAGGGCGAACTACCCTTGAAAAAATATAAAAAGTATTATTAAAGAAGGAGACAGTTCGGGCAGCATTTGTAACTGTCGTGGGCCGTATGATGAAAAATTAGTTCAGTCCTTGTGACAAAGGCGCGCTAAACCCACTATACATAGTTATCTCTTTCTAACACACGGTACGAAGGAAGATGCGAGACGCGACGTAGCTGCGTTTCCAATGGCAAATGACACAGATAGCTTAGGGATGACCGTAGGAGCGAACAGCAAGTTTTTGACAGATCCCATTTATTGTGTATTGAATATCAATATAATTTCCGTGAGAGTCGATTTTTGGCCCATAGAGAAGGGCGTCCCTCAAGGGCGAAGTTTGGGCACACAGATTACAGCCAATAGCAAATATTGGTTGTGATTGATGGAGGTGTGACGGGCCCTACTGGATGTGTCATTTCTTTGCTCTACTCTTTTGTTTTTCTTTGTGCCAACGCAAATTCGAAGAGGTAGGCTTTGATAAATGACACACGAAACAAGTTTCGATCTATAATATTGTTTGGCCGGTGGTTGCCTTTACTTTTGTAGGCTCTTAGTTAAATTAGAAAGAAATGGAAAAGAAATGTTATCTGACACAGAAAGTCTTAAAAATAATACCAACTGCGTGAAACTTTTATGTACCTATACCTATCAGTAATTTTATAACTCACAACAAGCATAAAAGTTATGGACTAATTTAATTTGTAGAGTCATTAAATCTCTCTCCTGAACAGTTGTAATTTTGTAGACATGATCTTATTATAACAAAAGTGCTAATTACAGGTTTTAATAAACTATTTATAACTTTGAAAGAACACAGACTAACAATATTACTTACTATTGTTATGAGCCTATGAAAAATTCAAATTAATCTGTTTATCTTCATGCATACCCAGTAGTAAGTATAACACAGAAAATCTCATCAAAAGCAACGGATCTTGATCTCCAGCAGTGGCCAGCGGCAAATGGCCGAGGATTATTCAGTAATGGCGCGACCATTCCACTAAGCGCGGGACGGCCATACGTGGCCTACCATGCATAATCGATTGTCTTGCTGCTGTAATTCACGGAGACATCGACTTATGTACTGTCGACTTGTTTTGTAGAAGACGAAATATCTCTTCGAAAGTGTAACCTAAATTGGAGTTTTAGGTTTTGATGTATACTGTTTTGTTTTTTCTGTGCCTAATTTCGTGGTGAATAAGAGATTAAAAAGATTTTAGAACTCAGCAGGGATAGATACTGCACATGTCACATTTTGCGTAAAGTAAAAATATTCTCTTTATTAGCTAAAGTAACGGTGGGTACTCTATTTTATTACAAAAATCACCAAAATAACTTAGTCCATATCTTCTCATTAATGTAAAAAAATCTTGTGTAGGTGGGAGTTCCGCTAGGTTCGATGCTTGGTCCACTTTTTCATATTTTTTATTTTGAAACAAAGAAGTATTTTAATACACTTAATAAACAATTAACTGAACGAACAGAGCGTTTGATGATTAAATTAAGCATGAAACCATGAATTGAAGCCTTAAAACATGGAGACGAATATTTAGATTGGAGTGGAGATTGCGACACTGCCCAGAGAGTAAAATTTATCATAATACAATTAAATGACAATTACTTTACAGGAAAGTAGAAGTAAATATAAATCTCAGTACATAGAGCAGTATACAATCGGTTGACCGTCGCATCGGGAACAGCCGCAGGCAAATGACAAGGAATTAGTTGGTAATGGCGAGACCATTCCGACTAACTGCCTCGGTGGCCTCACCTAGCCATACATAATTGATTATCCTACTGAACCCTTCTATAGGACATTTGAATATGTTTTACTATTTACTTAAGGTAGTATTGTAGCTGCAAATTTGTTAGTGCTGTATTTAAATAATTAGAACGATGAGAAGCAATTTATTATCAATGTTCATCTGGTGAAATTTAGTTTTAAAAACAAACAAAAGAAACAGATAATTAAAGTAATTGATTCACTTATTAATATTAATTTAATGAGTTAATACAATGAGGTTATTACCTATTACTTTTGTTGCAAAAGTGTTCCATATCGAACCCTCGGTATAATTAAATTACGTGTGATCGTAAGTTCATAATGCTTTTATGACATGAAAGTCATAAAAATAATATACGAACTAGGTACATGAAATAAAATATGTACCTATACTGGGAAATTTAATTTATTTTATATATTTATTTAGGACAACCAACAAGTCATACACTTCTGTATATATTAATACAATATTTAATCATACAATTCAAATGGAGTAGTGCTAAAGTGTTGAATCAATTAAAGGTTGCCACAATATGCAACACAAATAATCATTTATACACATTATATATATATAAATAGAAATCACTTATCTCTTGTTTAATCAACACAGTAAACATGCATTTTATGATAATAATAATACTGATAATTATAATAATAATAATAACAACAAGGATTTGGAAATAAATTCATACATATTTATAATTCAGAGCGTGTGGGCTGTGCTGCCAAGGTGTGACCCACTCAGCGTATTGTCGTCTCACTTAAAGTTGACGACGCTGATTTTCAGCGGATCCGGCAACAAAACACACGTGTCACGGAACATAGTGACCGTCACAGATTCACACTAAAAACATTGAATGAAACAAGCCCATATTATGACTTTAAACACAAAACATAAGCAGTCTATTCCTTTAAAGTAATACAATTAATGAAGTTACCATATACATATTATGCATGAGTTAAAATGTGTATTATTGTAAAGGCTATTAATTTCATAAAACATGAATAAACATTTCAATTGTAAATAACATCGTAAATTAAATATAATTGTCGAATCGAAGGAATTTTTTCTGAGTGTTCGGTCTTTGTATTAATAATTATAACAAACTAGTGGAGTAATTTCACAAAATATAATTGAATATCAATTCAATAAAAATTAAAATTTATTTGTGAAAATTTATGTAACAGCAAATAACAATTATATATCTCATCACGTCACTAGCTTTTAAAAAATAAAATTCTGATGGTGAATAATTTAGTAAAATTTAACTAAGCGCTTAAAAATTAACAATATGTAGACGACCCGGACACATCAACAGCCACGTTGTGATTGCTGCACATTAAATAAGTATGCTTTGAGTAATCTTTTAAAAGTAAAAATTGACGAGGCATTTCTAATAGGCGGTGGTAGGTTATTCCAACATTTCGATGTGGCATAGGCTACCATGAAGGGTAAATACTTATTGACTCTTTTAGTTTATATAACATATGGTACAATATTATATTTGAATTTCATAACATCTTTCTTTATGATCTGTGATTTGAGAGCACTGCTACTGCGCCCGTCACCCTGAGACTTAAGTTCACAAGTCCCATGTGCTCGTAATATCCCCAGCACCCTTACCGAAAAGCAGTAATGCTTACATTAATGCTTGGCGGCAGGTAAGGTGACAAACTCTTTAACAAAGAGCTCTATTGTCTATTGCTATTAAAGCATAAAAAAGTTATCGTCTAATTTTGCTCGTACAATATTTAACCTCGCTACTGAAAAGTTGTCGTTTTGCAGATGTGGCCTTATTATACCGAGGGAGCGATATCTATAATGCCGTTTTCGGGCACGAATAAGGTTCAATATTAAACTCACTAGTTAGTAAGCATTTTATTACATAATTTACAACACACTACTATAAATAAAATTAAATAAAGGTCCATTCGACGAATTCATTAAAAGTACTACGAAAAAAATAAAATTACGTATAAAATGTTAAATACACAATCATATTTCCAATAATCAACATCGAACCTTATTTAAATATTCACAAACCGAAAAAAAAACATACAGCACACATTGTGAGAATTCAGGTAATTAAAGCAGGAACCAAAGAATCAAGGTTGAAAAATGCCTGAATAATCTTATTTATCTAAGTCAACCGTCGGCTTTTTTAGTAAGACGAATCTGTCACAGATTATCTCGTGCCATTAGTCATTCCTTTGGTGGAAGACCAATCTGACAGCTGTCTTAACCCTTTTTAACCAATGAGAATGTCATAGACGCACGATTTACATTGAGACTTTTTTTGGGTCACAATGTATTAAGTGCTTTTTTATTGCATTTTAATATCCGCTTGGAATAATTTGGATGTAGGTTTAAGCTTTAATGTGGTTTATAAATAACTGAACTACTAATAAGTGAGTAGGTGTACACAATTGAAGTTTATCATAAACAAAACTGTCGTTCCTAACTTGAATATTTTGTGTGATTTTATATGCTCTAATATCGCACTCCTCAGGAAAGAATGGCATAAATGGAGTTACGTTAAACATGTTTATTGCTCCATTAGATACAGATAAATATAACCCCACGTCCTCTTCAATTCTTATAACTATATCGACTAATATTGTAAACAGAGTTACAAGAATTGGAGAGGATATAGGTTATATTTTTCTATATCTAATGGAGCAATAATCGTTTTTGACGTAACTCCACTTATGTCATTCTTCCATGGGGTGTGCGATATTATAATGCTTTATTTTGTAGTTTGCCCATGATTGTCTCTTTATCCCAGGTGCCATTTTCATAACAGCGGTCAGCCGAAGAAGTTCTTTTCGAAATAAATTTGCACATGCGTAATCGTTGGTGTTCTCGATCAGAATCAACCGGCAACATACAACGAAACAGACACTGGTCCAAGTCTCGTGACCGCCATTAAGAAAAAAAATAACATGGAGGTAAAGTTGTTGTCAATTGACAATATTGACTGCGTTATTTCCAGTATTAATTTTCGAGTGAGTACTGCGTCGGAAATAAGAAAAAAAAACACTCTTTAATCACAACTCAATTATTGGAATAAACGAAGCGAAATTTTAAAACAAATGACCATAATAATATATCATTGTTGTACCATAATCAATAAGCGGCAACTTTTACATCTTTTAACATCTCAATTTCTTGTATTGGAAACAACTATAATATTTCCTGAAACAGGGTATTTATTTAAAACAAGGCGTTGATAAAGTAATTTTCTTTTAACCTTAACCATGTCTTTATGGAGTGGTCATTACTTAGCAATGGTACACAGTCCGCTCTGAGCAATGGCTACATATTAATCAAAATGCCATCTTTCTGTCTCACTCATTTTGTTCTCTGTCCTTTTCTCACTAGTCACGGATATCTCGCTTTCCTTCATCAAATAGATGCCTACTAAGTTAGTAGTATGTCTATGGAAATTGTGCTCTAAGTCTATAACTTTAGTCTCATTTTTGCGAGCAATTGCGCTGTCCTAACATCCTTGTTCATTGGGAGAATTAAACTCAGGTTCTGCAGTCTTACTCTCCTGAGACGAAATTCGGTCTTTTTTTCCTCTCTCCATCACGGAACCTTTTTTCGCTTTTTCAGAATGGATGCAAGAAAGCGCTCCTTCCTTCGTCCATTTCTTACGCATTATCTCGTAATCATTAGTTTCATTCCATTCGCTTGATAGAGTACAAGCTTTTTCGACAACTCAATTAAATAAATAAATTATGTTTGTGGTTTTTATTAATAGACTTCGCTTAGAGATCGTAAGAATTTTGTACATTTTCATCTTCCTGTCAAAAATATCTTCAAATTAAAGCAAAATATTGAAAATGTAGCATGCTTACACAATGTATTGAATTTTAAAAATGACATAATATTAACATAGAATCCTTTCCAACATTATCAACCTACGGTTGGGTGCATATCTCTTCTAGGAGAGATCATGATCTACCATGCTGACCCAATAAGGGCTGGAGACTGGGAAAGGAGAATTCTTTCATTGATTTAAATTCTCCTTTCCAATCTTTTTATTTATTGATGTTAATACAAAAAATGTAACAATGAAATCTATTATAGGAAATGAAACTATTGTTTTCGGATCTAAATCGTATATATTTGATTTTTTTTTCAAACAAATCAACCTTTCAGGCCCTAATACAGGTCCCATGATCACAGCTTACGTTGGTTTGTGTGAAAAAATAAAAATATACGCAACATAGATTACAAAAAATAGTTTCATTTCTCATGTGTAACAATCGCGAAACCTTAAGAACTCAAAATAAATTATTATTTATAATCAATCGTAAAAGTCAAACTCAACACGTTTATAAGCCTAAATAATTGTTATCATTATATCTTTGACTTCGTATATTGTAATCTACATATTATTACCCTCGATGTACAGTATGTTCATTTTGCTTACGAATTCAATAATTTCCGCAGGTCCCTCGCCACTCAGCGTTGAGATGAAACATTTACCCCTCGGGTCCATGTGTGACGTGTCACCCCACGACGACTCGACGTGATGTCAGGACTTAAGATAGTACATAGCGATGAGTACATGTTGTCATTTGTCTACACTATACTACCTTTGTATAAGATATATAAACAGTGTAGATAATATTAGTGTATGTGATTCCCAATTCTTAACCTTTAATGAATAAGAGAAATAGAACTGAAAATACTTTTGGACTCTTTAATACATTATGAATTTGATTTTAGACTCGAAAACATAGTTTTATTTCCAATGTGTAGCGATCGCAATAACAGAAGAATTCGATCTATCAAATTAGTTTAAATGTGAAATCACAGTGACAGCAACATGTTTAAATTTCAGGTACTAATTTCAGCCTGTAGTGTATTACTTTACTCAACATCTTCTCAAGACAGTATATACAACTGTTGAATGCAAAAAGTTTCTTGTATCTATGTGAATACTGCGATTTTTTAATAATTCCGTAAATAGAATAGAAAATTATTGTCTAAATTTTTTTAAAGTTATATTAAGAGCTATATATATACTACCTCAGTTCATTTTGCTTGGGTCGAGCGGCAGGAACATTGGCATTATTTCAGAACTTATTTTTTTAAAAAACGAAATTAAAGGGCACTTGTAAAATGTATCTCATATAGTGTACGTGTTCTATTTAGTTCAGTTGATATAAAAAAAAAAATTGGTATATGTAGAGCACCTATTGAATACAGTGGTTTTCTTGTAAAATTTCGAGGTAAGTTTGTGTTTTTTTGTATCGTGAAAATTATTAGTTGTGTTTTCACACCGTATAGTAATCAGTGCATATGCTCAATTTTATTATATAGTTTTTCCAAAGTCATTGATTCAACACTTTCGCTGTTATGCGGAATCAATCAAAGCCATTTGAGGAAGCACAGACTCTTAATGGTCACGCACAACATTTAGTAGAACTCCTTATGAAAGAGTCCGCCCAGGGAAGTAATGCTACCTTATCCATTTCTAGCGCCAAACGGTAATGTGAGCATTATAGCGTCCCAGTGTTTAATAGTAAAGGTGCTAGTGATATTACAGACACATAAAACTTGTCGCTGAAGGGGACAGGTGCAATGACAGTGTCCCTCAGATCTTCGCGATTTAAAGCTCTGAGTGGCACTGCAGCTGCTATAGACAGGTGTGTCGCTTAACACTAGGCGCACGACTTCTTCATCTCGTTCCTTGGTATCATAAAAAAAGAACATTACAATAATGGGTAAGTGGTCTTCACTCGTTATAATCAGCAGCAAACGATCAGGTGAACTGGTTCACGAACACTCAATACAACAAACAAACTCTTAATCTTAATAGTGTTACATCAACCCATCTCTTAAGTATCTGTCATACATCATGCATAAAACCAGTGGCAATACCCAAAGCATGTACATGAAGTCCCAAATCTCAAATATATTTGTAAAGGAAATTATGAGTCTTCGTGATCTAAATACCAGTGAACTACAAGTAGTCTCGAAACCTTTATATTTTCTGTATGAAAGTCGTGAGACTCCCAACACTTCTGAGGATAAACAATGACTGCAACAATTTAGATCAATCAATTGAATTTATCGAACATCATGGTAACATAAGGGTGAACATTTACATAGAATGGGACGATGCAGTGACATTTTGTGAGGCATGTGATTGACATTCTGCCAGCTTGTGTGGCTTGTATACAGGATGAGTATAGAAGAGGTAACAGAGGTACAGCCTTCATTAAGGACATACAATCTGTACATCATGCCCGTGGTATAATAAAGCCACATGTCACACGTCACAAGTTCTTTTATCACATGAAAGTCATATAAATAAAATAAGCCAGGTTTGTTGCTGATGCAGGTTTTTTACACATCAGCAGTAATTATTTTCTTTGGTATTGTAATAAAATATTATTTCAATAATTTTGTGGCATTTATTAACAAAAAATCAATCTGCATGAGAACAATCAATGTGCCTAACTTAATCGTTGTAGAATTTTATCGAAAGTTATTTATTGATATTCTGCTGATGTGACCTTATTACATCAATAGTGCTATATTAAACAACATCACATACGTTGCTCTGATCCCAAAGTAACTAAAGCACTTATGTGATGGAAATCGGAAACAACGTTACCACCAACACCCAGATCCGAGACAATGTACAAAAGTTAGTTTTTCTACACTGATCCGGCCGGGAATCGATCCCGGGACCTCAGAGATGGCGACACCATGAAAACTGGTGTACAAGCCGCTCAACCACAGAGGTCGTCCAAATTGTATTACATAAAGGCATATACTTAATACGTACATAGTCAAGGCCACGTCAAGTTAAGCTTCTTACAACTTTAGCACCTAACTTTTTTGTGCTCTTTTTATTTTTATAATACTAAGTGACGGGACGAACAAGTCGTGTGCCTGATGGCGAGCGACACGCCTGTCTCTAACAGTTGCAGTCCACTCAGGGCTTTAAATCACAAAGATCAGAAGGGCACTGACAGCCACTGCGCCCTACACCTTGAAACATAAGTTGACAAGTCCCATGTGCCTATAATTTCACTAGCACCCTTACCCCATAAAACCGGAATGCAGTAATGCTCGCATTATTACTTGGCAGCAGAAATAGGTAAGGTGGCATTACTTCCCCGGACGAACTCTTTCACAAGGAGCTCGACTGCTCTATTGTGCGTCACGAAAGAGTTGATCCAGAGCGGTACTGCCACCTATTTTTGCCGCCAAGTAGTCATCGTACGGTTTTGAAGGGTGCTGGTGAAATTACAGGCACATGGAATTTTTCAACTTATGTCTCAGAGTGACGGGTGCAGTTGCAATCCTCCTCAGATCTTTGTGCTTTAAAGCTTTAACTTGTGGATAATGCTGTTGATTGTACGTGTACCTATGTTAGAAATATTTAACTCTGATTGTCAACATTTCATGTACAATTGTTTGTTATCCCTGAAAAATAAATAAATAAAGCTCAGAGTGGCACTGCAACCTGTTATGGAGAGACGTGTCGCTTACCACCATGCGCATGACTTATCCGCCCCATCACTTTGTGTAAAAAACACTATTTTTTAATTTTTTATAGTAGTAGTAATCAATACTTTCTACCTCGTTTGCCGACTTGTTTTTATTAACATGTTCATTTTCACACATTGTCAGCACAAGCTAAGAAAATAAATCAAATTAACAAAACAAACAAGCACCATATAGATTAAGGATACGTAAATAAAACCTATAGGCAGAAAGCATTAAGGCATTCGGGTAGACGCTGCTATTGTTGTCATATCGCTAGATAAACTACGACATTAATCAATGAGCCCCGACAATGGCACCGCTCACCTCAAACACACCTCGCTGTTATAACCAGACCCCTGAATTTCCTACAAACTGCGTCTCTATAAGCCAACTGACAAAACAAAGTGACAGACACATGAGGTCAATTAAATATGGTTGGTAAATGTATGAGTGAATACGTCTACATGATATGGCTAACACCACAATGGGAGATAACTGTTATTGTGACGAAGATTCTACCCACGTGCTTATTGGGTAAGAAATTGACGTAAACATCGAAATTAAATTAGGAGAAGTGGTACTTATACGTATAGAATAAAAGAAAAAACAATCAGTACAATAATAGTTCCAATTTTATTATCAAAAGAGGTGATATTTCCGTTAATGTTGAAAACGTAGTGCTTTCATAGTCTGATAATTTTTTTAGACACTATTAAGTAATTAATTGTTGACAATTCGTACCTTTGATGTAATACGGTTGTATCTGCACAATGACAATCTTATAAGAGGTTTAGAGATTCAAAAAACGAAATAAGTCGTTTTTTATGCTTAAATAGGAGTTATAAAAATTCACATTAACATAATTTCTTTCTTATAGTTCATACATTATATGAATATATGATGTTAATGTGAATGTCAATGATGTAGTATGGCGTACGAATATTCGTACATAGGGTACGAAACCAAACGAAACATAAACAATCAATGCCACAGAATCAACGCTTAAAAAGCAAAATCCATATAGCTTACCCGGGATTAATTTCCCTTATTTGAATCTGAAACCCCTTTGTACCGACGAGAGCATGTAATTTCATTAGCTGATTCCTAAATCCTCGTATGCAGGCTTCAAGGGAAGTCGACATTAATCATATATCAGGACCCTTTGTCTAGCGAACGTCTCACGCTGACGTTACTAAGGGTTTCCTATTTCCTTTAACTGGGTAGACTAACGGTTTCGAATGATGTATGAATATTATTGAATGTCAGTTGTTTTTGATATTTTAATGTTCTGAGATTTATTAGACGAATTTACCAAACAAAAATGGCGAACAAAACGAGATTTTGGTAATTAAAAAACGAGGCTTGCTTAGGTTTATGCAAGAAATTGAATTGATTTTTATATTTGAAGGAAAACAATGAAGCCTGCACGTCGAAGAAGGTTCACAAGCCTCGGAAAACGTGTGAAGTCACTAATCCGGATTGGGCCAGCACGTGGAGGACTACGACGTAAATCCTCGTCGGAGTCTCCTCTCACCTCTCAAGGAGACCCGAGCCCAGCTGTGAGGCGTATAAATGGGTTAATGATGATGATATTTACTAAAAATAAGATAAAGAAGTGTGTCATAAGAACTATATTATTTATGATTAGTAAGTAGGTAAAGGGTCAAGCTTGACACTTCTACTACCTCAGCTCGAATTAATATTTTTCCCATACTAATATACGGTTCGTTTTGCATAGATCGAGCAGCGGGGACACACACAACATTAAAGCCATTTAAAAAATGTATATCGTATAGTAATACGTGTTCTATTTAGTTCAGTTGATATAAAAAAAATCATTGGTATATGGAAAGTACCTATTGAATACACCACACACAGGCAAAAATGTGTTTTTTTTCTATCATAAATTTTTTTAGGAAGCGTGTTTTTACACAGTATAGAAATCAGTGTAAGTATATTTTTTCTAAAGTGATTGATACAACACTTTTACTGTTATGCGGGATCAACCAAAGCCATTTGGGGTATAAACTTAAAACTTAAACTTTTTGCTTTTACAATAAGAACGGTCCAAAATTAAAACTGTCACGCTTGATGTGCTCTTGAGTGTATTAGACCGTCAGAAGTGCATAAAATTATGTATAAATATGATAACCCAGAAACATTACTAGGGAGTTACAATTCTGCATTTATAACACAGACGTTTGACGTCATCATAAAAGAAAATTCTACGAAAACTCATAGTAGGACACAGTAAGAACAGCAACCTCCTTCACCCCTAACTCGGAGTGAAAGCCGGGAAACAAGTGACAGACGAAAAACTTACCTCCCATTGTGGCGCCTCTTATACTAAAGCGAGATTGATTTTCGTACTACAACTCTGGCTTAGAGTGTTTTCTTCTGCTTTTCTATTTTCCTGGTACTTTCAGCGTTGATCACATTTTTTTGACAAGGCCTTCTTAACGACGAATGGATTTACCTATCTATCAATTAGATGAGACCTTTGGACAATGAGACAACACAGTCTAATTACTAGAAAATTATTACGACTGCAAGAGTCATCTGCTCAATCAATTTAGTCTAAGACATATTAATACGTTCCCTGTTCTCCGTAGGGGGGACAAAATCTACCTCATCGCATGAAACTACTCGACAAATTTTAGTTACTTCTAGTTCGATGCTGCTTAGATATACTTATATAAAATACTTATGTAAATTTAAAACACCTGAATTGTGAGGTACCATTAAATCCATAGTTTGGTGCGCAAAACTGTACAGTTTTAAAAAAGACAGCTGTAAAGGCCCTTCCGGTAAAAACTAAACCCGCGACCTCCTAGACAGAAGGCAAGTGTTTTCTCGACTAGGCTACATTGCTCTAAAGTACATGATTACCTCTAAAGAAAAGTACGTGATGGGTACCTTGCAGTTAATATAAAAAAAACTAAGCTGGGGTGTACGAAAGGAACTTCCCCACACCACGTAGGTACCATTACTTTCCTGTCCGCCTGGCACACCCTGGGTAACAATCGGTGAGAATCTTACGCCTATAGGCAAATCCTTTTGACCATTATAGCACAGTGTACCATCGATACAATGAGAAGACCAAAATAACGAAAAAACTTCCCCTCAATTAACTAGACTGCTGGAATAATAACCTTGTCAAAGTGGCAGGGAAAAATTAGATGACGAAGACATAAAACCGGAAGGAATTCCGTGCATTAGAAGAGACCTACACTCGGCATTAGGTGGACAGCGGTTGAAAAATAAGAAAGAACTAGATGTTCTAAAACGCGACTATCGACAATGGCAACTAAAAGAAATAAAAATAAAACAAAATATTTGCAATCATTTTAATTGAACTGTATTTAGTTTAAGATCTCTCGTACATCTGTGTCAATCTGAACGGTGGTTAGATTAACTCCTGATTATATCTAAATGACTTCTTTCACACTCAGTGACTCGTGTACCAACTCGAAATGACTCGTCAACGTTTATCGATGAACTGAGTCCGATTGTAAATCGATTCAAGAAAAACAAATAAGTTTTGTTCGATTGTTTAATCGCCTCGTTAGTTAAGGTCTTGGTATAAATCTAAGGTTACTGTTGAAAGGGCTCTATTAGTTCATAGTGTTTGTTGTGTTGAAGTAATAAAAGCGTTTGTCATTGGACGATGTTTTCTTAGTCAGTGCTAGTGAAAATTTATCTTGTGTATGAAGTTTGCAGTAGATAGGTGGATGGATCATCATAAAACAGGCGCAAGCTTAAAAGTTGTTGTATTTTTTCCTTTTCATTATTACTTGTAATACACTTGCGGTATTGTGCATTATTTTTCGGCTACTAGAAAATTTGGTTTTTTAATTCCAAATATTAATATTGTATTATAATACAATGTGTGCCAGTAATTTCTTATTAAATAAAGAATTAATCCATCAACAACTTTTTTCGTATACAAGCTCGAAAAATATGGGTACTATTTTTTTTACCACGAAAAACTAGTAATAACGGAAAGAAAAGCGAGCAAAGTGAGACGTTGAAAGAGCAACTATTTCTAAGTTATGTCGGAGCGGCGGCTCTCGCTGCGACCAGCATGTGGTAATTCAATAAAGATAATCCGGGAGATAGGAGCCACCTCCGGATAAACTACACTTACCTATTGTTACATTAAGACACAGAAAATAAAATTTAAGAAGCAATTAATGGTGAAAAAAAGAAATCAAATGTTTAAGTATAACGGATACGTCAATGCTCATGAGAAACTGCGGATTTTGTAAATAAGTTTATATTAATTATGTGTTCTGAGGAATATGTTTAATATAGGTAATATCGTCGGTGTTTGATAGAAAGGGCGAAAGCGCTAATTCGAAAAATTGTTCAAGGGAGCATGTTTTAGTTTTTCACGATTGTTTCAAAATGCTTACGTCCTATTTTAAATTGAGTTTTAAAACTTAAGCTTAATTAAAACCAAAATTGAATTTTAAAACAGGGCGTTTTAGGTTTTAACGACAGTTTTCACGTATTTAAAATAGTCGTTAAAACATGTTCCCTGAAAAATGTTTCGAAATGGCGCTTTCGCTTTTTCTACAAAACACGACGACATGTAGGTAAGTCTCGCAGTTGAATTTTCTTCTTTCGGTACGTAAGATAGACATTTTATATACCTACATATCGTCGTCAAAATCACAAAAAAACATATTTTTACAGGAGGCGCAAGATCAGAAAAGGTGTTGTTAAATGTATTCAAACACACATAAGAAATGTTCTATAATATACTTGCAAATTTTTAGAAATGATGATATTTACGTAGGTACTTATTTCTATAAAAGCTCAAGACCAAGATTAAGGTTGAGATGGACCGTTTCTTTCACACAAATAACGTTTCACAGCTACTGGAGTTGTAGAAATCAATATAGTAGTAGTATAGTAAATTTTTATATTGGAATATAAAGAAGAATTGTTTCTTTGTAATTAAAAGCTAGGTTCATGTCGGCGTAGTAATCGCGGACCATTTCTGTTCGGCGCCACAACTTTGAGATTCTAATGCGAAACACGGCGTTAATTGTTTCCCTTATTTGATTTAAAAACATTGTCTAAGTTTCCCTCTGCATCTCTTTTTTGTTAAGGATTATGGTACAAGAACCGAAATAAAGGAAAAAATACTCGCAACTGGATGCCCAAAACGCTGGCAGCGTTCCCTCTGTGTGGCTGTACTAACACTTTGAGCCAAGGCTCAACTTTATACCTTTAACTGTCGTAACGTAGCAAACCTATACTGCAAACTCTTTTATCGTTGAATGCCAGTTCTTATGTCTCCTATTTCACCCTTAACTTCCTTACTATTTTAATTCAGCCCTCATTTTATGTTATTTAATTATTTACTTTTTAACAAAGAATAAAGCATTTCATTTTGATGTTAATAATAAAAAAAACTAAAATTTTACATAATTGTATTGATTTATATAAGTAATATCGACGTCAATTTCAATATCCTTATTGTTTTATAATCTTAAAATTATTATATATTAAAATTATTAAATTAAAACACTTTACAACATCTTTATTTCTTCGACTGGGAAATTGTAATAAAAAGCATATAGGTAGGTAAGTACAGACGATGAGTTAAGCGACACTGTCGAATTGAGAGCATTTAATATCCGGTCTTTCGTTGAGAACTCTACGCTGCTCGGACTGTCTGAACTTATTTACGAACCAATAGTTTTAAAAAGTGCCTTTCTATTTTGCAAACAAAAAGGTATTGGTTTCAACGTTCCCTGCTGAGAAAACATTAAAAAGCAAACTTTGTTTTATGTGGCGTATTACTTATTAGATTTATAAGTTTTGTGTAGTTAGTTTTTGTATGATCCGTAAAGACTAGGTTATATGAAACATATTGATTAATTACCTCCGTTACTTGTTACACCGATGTTTTAGGATCTGTACTATCGGTAAAGATGTTGCCTTACCACCTTAA
>NW_020654878.1:8860337-9073814 GCF_003589595.1 Hyposmocoma kahamanoa
TTAAGGGTTCTTCACGTGCAGGTAACGACGGTCCAACGGCTTAACACAAAAAAGGTTAAGAAAATAGCGCTACATTTACAATCTCCGTTTGCAAACAAAATTGCTTCGAGACTGGTAAGGGTTCAATTTTGCTGACAGTATCTCTACCATGAGTTTACAGTGTTAGTTTGAATATAAAATATGTTACTTCTTCTTATGACCACGAGGGGCACTGCATATTTTCAAATATTTGATGCGGTCGCTTTAGACAACTGCCATTGTAAACTCATGTTAGAAACACTGAAAATACAAACAGTATAACACTATCTTAATCTACCTTTATGTCATATATCAGGCTAGTAATAAGAGCAGAGGAGTACAAAAATTACCCACAACGTATGGTACCATTGCAAAACAATTGAAATTAGAAAGCAAAACATTTGAGCAACGTAATGGCATTAGAAAAAATCGTGACCAGACTCTTTGGGATCACGAAATAGTATGCAAATGATGAGAATCGACCTTCTGCCGACAAAGTGACAGAGATTTAACTCACTATGATTGATTGTATTATTCTCGGATCTGATTTCTACGACTTTGTACAGATCCTTATCTGTTAGAGACTTTTAAGGTATCATTATTATGTTTGTTCAAATAGGTAATTGTATAAATATAAAGTAATAAATAATGAGCCACACTACTTCATCTACTACTTAGTCTCAAACTAGGAACCTCCCTATACCGTTAGTGCCAGAGCAACGGAATTCACTCGTTGCTGTAATCAGAGAACACCAGATTAGAACCAATTTTGGAAAAAAGTGAAGAAAAATTTTCATACATTTCTTGCAGGTGGTGCTACGGCAAAAAAGCCATTAAAATCAAATCAAAGACTTGTAACAAGCATTGACTCGATCTGAAGTTACCTGACTAACCTCAGTTGGTAGACGGGTTGCCCTAGATTGGCAAAACTGACACGGGCTAGATTCTTGTCAGATCAAAGGACTTTTTTCCTTATATTCGATTTTTATTATCAATAATTATTACAAACTAGTGAAGTAATTTCACTAAAAAATTGATTCATATGATTATAGTAAAGCATGATAATATTAAAAGCAATCAATCAAATCAGAATAAAGATCTAGCAACAAGCACATAGAAAAATTTAAGAGGTCCGATGGTTCGTTCCTTAGTTGGCATTGCGTCTGGCGGTTTGCTAGAACACGTCGATTCGAATCCAGCCGGATCGATGAAATTTTTTCTAAGCGTCCGATCTTTATCTTAATAATTATCATAATAATAATTAAACATCAGTATTACAAATTAGGAAAGTTCATTCTCCGAGTTGATCCTCCGAAGTCCTCCAAATCGATAAATAAGCGTACCAACCCCATAGACAAGAAATTAAGATACTTCAAATTTGGTACAATTTTCGTATGTGTAATTTACAGGTACATAGATCTAATAATTGTATGCTGCTTTTTGTTTTTGTACCAGTAACAGTTGTGTGTAAGTACTTATCTTAAAGCATCGCCAGCGAAGTAACGTGCATATAAGGTACCTACTTACAAATGTGTTTTGCAGGACGTACACGGTCGATTCGAGTACCAAAGAAAATTAAGCTGATTGTTTGTAATAGTACGCTGAAAAAGAAAGAACCTTTTAAATGAAAAGGATACTGTGTAAGGTGATAATGTATGTCTATCTAGAGTCTACTCAGCACAATATTTGCAGCAACAAGCACAATGATTACAGAAACCATTTTAAATGATGAATATAAGAAAAAAAATATTTTATTACCTCCGTTACTGGTTATTCCGATGTTTTAGATACTGTACTGTCAGTAATGTCAGTAATGATGACGTCTTACCACCTTAAGGGTTCTTTATGTGCAGGCAGCGGCGATCAACTGCAGCAGTCTTGCTTGTTCTTGCCATATAAGGGACGAGGCCATCTGCAATCGCAAGAATTTAATCATGTTGTGATTGATTCAATTAAGAATTCGCCAAACAAATTCTACCATTTAATTGGAATCTGTTTTTTTCAGCACATTCTTATCGTTCTTTTGAAGTGTTTCGTTTACCGACATAATTGGGTAATTTTCAGGTTAGTTTTCTCTACCTCATCTCCGTGGCAATTTTTATTATTTTATAGTTCTAGAATATTATCGTGAAGTCATGGTCACGGTTGACTGACACGGGACCTGTAATGGGCCCGAAACGTCGGTTAGTTTGAAAAAACAAATATACGCGATTTAAATCCGGAAAAATAGTTTCATATCCTATGTGTAACAATCGCGAAAACCTAAGAACTCGATATATCCAAATGTATTTTCAAGCAAAGATTCATGTTTGAGATATACATCATGAAAAAAATCTTACCTGATTTACCTTCGATATAGTAGAAAATAGTTTTGTAAACTTCAGTTAAGTGAACTTCACGTCTAACCGACGGTAGAGTCATTTTTGTTAAATTGAAACACCCGTCGGCCAGAAAAGCCGCATAGCTAACGAACGAACAGTGCATATATGGAAATAAAGTAAGTCAATATGAAACATATGTTAAGAATATTGTTTTAGGTATTAGGTAGACTATTGTGGTTGAACAAAAGATATAGGCAGATATTATACGACCTCGATGAGAGTTTTGATCAGTTTTCATATCAAGAAACGTTAAATACGTCGGAATAAAATTATTTTTAACTTACTGTTATTATAAGCATTTCTATTTGTATTTTTCCAAGTCTTCGTAAAACCCAGGACGGTCCTGAGATTTTTGGAGGAGCTTGAGTGGCACGAATAGGGCCCTGCATCCACCACACGCAAAATAGGCACCTGGACGTAGAGTTGCGGACAGTTGCCCGTTACACCATATGTATGCATTTGTAAATATCGCGTGTTTTTATTTCAATAAATAGTTTAAACTCCCCTTAATCTTTTAATTAGTATTTAAATTTTATAACAATGTTTATAGCTCAGTTCTTAGTTGTGGAAGAGCGGAGTCCTCTGACGACACAGGTATTTAAATTTTGCTTATTAGAGGTCTCCAACGTTATCATTGTACCATGACTATGGAAATGAAATAGTTTTTATTATAGTTATTATTATTTGAAGTTAACAAATAAGGACAACTTTATCTACTATAAAGCTTGGTACCTCGTGGGCAGATTGAAACTTACCCCCACACACAAATGAAATAATAATATCAAATTTGTTTAAATATTTTTGTATAGTGCTGTAATACTTTATTATGTAATTAATGTGTTTACAATTAAATGGCTTATGGGAATAGCAATAAAAAAATACAAGCAAACTTTGTAAAACAAACGGCGCACCATTTACAAACTTAGCCTCTTCAATTAAAATCCTATAACGAAACAAGTTAGTATATTGTAATTGTGCATAATTACCCCATATTACAGAGCCCACCCCGCAGCAATACAGCCGTTTACTCAAAGAACATGTCATCTTAAGAATTATGAACACGAATCGTTAAAGTCGACACGTTATCACATGATGACGTTATAATTACAATCATCGTGATAGGTATCGTGATAACCGTTGTATCATGACTCTTGCTAATCTACTTTCAAGTCTAATCTTTCCGACAGATCGCCTTATAATCGGTGAGTTATTTATTATAGGAAATTATAACTTCATCTGGTAAGTTTTGCATTAGAGGTGCTATAAAGTGCCTTTGCGTGCTGGCAGTCACTGAAAAGGGGTATAGTGTGCGAAGTTTTTTAAATAATTAAAGACAATGGTAGTATATTATTTACCTGCTAAGGATGGTTTCTTCTTAATAACTTAATACCATCTTGTATTTATTAACAATTGCTTACCTAAATTCAACAAATTTTAGTTAGTACTAAGGTATTAATTAGGGTTTTTGCGATTTGTAGATGAAACCACTTTTTTCTGATTTTACAGTGGGACCTTTTATTTGATTGATTAGTTTGAAAAAAAAAAAAACTAGCGGATATAAAAGCGATTATAGATCCGAAAAAATAGTTTCTTTTTCCAAAATTTTATTATGAAATCTTAGTCAACTATATTTTACCTAGATTATTTACATATTATGATTGTAGAAATTCTTTCAGTTTTACATATAAGATGCCAAACAACAACGCCTCATACTATGGAAAATCATTACGGGAGTAGAATCCGGGCCCTCACCATCACAGAGTCCACAGTGCAAATAACAATAATAATAACGCGTCTCAATATAACCCCGCATTAGGGAAACCCTGGATCGCGGGTGCCATGGACACACACATAGACAACCACAAATTACACCCAACCTCACGAGAGAAATAAATGTAGGCCATACACATATTTCTCCCGATCTGGGAATCGAACCCAGGACCTCTGCATGGTAACCGTTTGGCCACGGAGACAGTTAAATAGTTGTGCCACCGAGGTCGTCAAAGATATGTCTGTCCTTACTGGCATTGATTTGGTAACTACTTCACCAAGAAATTTGAATAAGTGTGTCAGAATTTCCCAGTAAGACTAGTTTAGAACATTTTTAGTTAGTATGCCTGTACAAGGCCATTTTCGTGAAGGTCGAGAAGGTTTTCATCGTTGTATACTAGGTACCTACTGACGTACAATACATCTGTAGATATTCCTACGGTAACAAACTACCTACATATAGGACATCTTCATACGTGCCTGTCGTTAAATTGTGACGTAACTCTACTCCCCTAAAGCCTGTTCAATTTGAAGTTGAACAGCGAATAAAATAAATTAATAAGGATAGAAATATATAACTTACCATAAATCGAAAGGAGATGGTTGTACTTCGAGGAACGTCATCTTCAAATGCAACGACTGACGTGTATCCAGCGGCAGCAAGTTTTCAAGCAGAATTTTGCAGGATGAATTTTACATTAACACACTAAATGTTATTCAAACCTTATCTTTTCAATAAAATTAAAAATATTCGACAGCTAGCTGAAAGATATTAGATATTTTCCAATATTTACTTTATATGTAATATTAAATGAAACCTGAAGAATGTCCAATTCTGAGCAAAATTCAATAATATCTTTACTTTTTAAGTTTTTTTTTAACGTATTTGGACTATTATTATCGAATTATCATGGTATTTATTGATTAATATACGAATTTAAATATATTATCTAACAAATATATACCTAACACACCTTATCCTAAGTTCTATCTGACAACACAAGAGCATTTTGAATGGATCAACATTCGGATCGATAACAGCATACTTACATACATCAGTGGAATTTTATAAAAAAAAAATAGGTAAGATTATTTCTGTGAGGCATAATTTGATCGTAACAAGAATTACATACAGATAAGGATTATTACCTACACAAAGCGCATTAACATCTACAATTCCTAAGATATTACAAAAGTCAGAGAGTTTTATATCTTCTTGTGTAGAGATATCAGAACAGCCCATCCGCCTATCAGGTTTTTATGTGTAAACATCTTGCAGGTATAAAATATCCAATTGAAAACGGTCGAAACCTGTTCGGCGCACCGTACACTATAACAAATGAGTTGGGCTGCGTCCGAGTGGCTTTCACGTAGGTGTGGTCGGAGGAGGGGCGGGGCGAGCGGGGGAAACGCCCAAAACAAAATGGCAGTCTCTTGCGCGCCAATTTTTGAATTTGAATTAGGGATAGATTCTATATTCAGTTGAGAAAATTGGGTGGACAATGTTGCAAAGAGATTTTCCCCTTGCCTTTGTTGTACATGTTTGGAAAGATAGTAACTGATCGAAAGGATGCATTTGGATTTTGAATGTGAGAGAAAATTTTTGCAATCTATCTAGGTACTTTTAGAAATACATATTTTTATTTTATTCTAAACAATGCGGTAAATCGACTTGCTATAAACGATATTCGCAGATACTACGGATTACTTACAAAATGGTCGTAAAGTAATAGGTTACAAATCTGAAGAACCTAACAAAGTAACCTACACGAGTAGGAAACAAAAACGAGACAAAATATATTTCATCAATCGATCATATTTTGTTGTAACAATTTGAACATACCCAAACAAAATCCAAATTGACAAAAGAGAACAGCCTCAAACGAAGACCTTATTGCCAATAACATAATAAAATCGATTGCAAAATGATAAAGTACCATCAAACTATCATAAATTAAGAGTATACAAAGGCTACCTCCACACGAGAATCTATAAACAAATTGTTATTGCGATTTAAGGATCCGTTTAAAAGCTATAAAATTTCACAACACAACGAAAAACAGCCTCAACAACCTATAACATAGAGATGAAGTTACATTTTTGAGCGTCCATGCCTTAGAGCTCATAAACTATTTTCAGTAACGGCGAAATGAAGAGACAGGCCACCTGTCCTTTACTAACCTACAGCAACATGAATAAGTGTGAGAAGGACATGGGATATTTACGAGGTGTTTATCGATACAGCGGCGTTGATTTAACCATTGCTTTGGTATATTGCAGTCAATAAAATTAAACGTTATGAGGCAAGGTCGTACGTGAAAAATTACAAGTGATTTATGTCTTCATCTTGGGACAGTAGACTTTTGTTTACTTATTTACTTTTTTTGTGAATCTAATATTGTTAATGCAATCATTAACAATTAGATTACTTTTAAATTAACTCTGTACCAGTAATATAGATTAGGTATACATTAGAGTATTTAATTGAATAATAAGACAAATGATATTGTGCCCATGGCCATAATAAAGCAATATGTGACCAATGATCACATATAAAAAAATGCATTATCACATGAAAGTCTCTTCACAAAAGTTGTAATTTTGTAGTTGTAGCTTTATTACATCAATGGTGTGACATACCTTACACAAATTTGACGACAATCAAATAACGAACAAGTCTGGTGGTAAGTGACACGCCTGTCCAAAACATTTGTTTGAAATCACTAAGATCTGAGGGGCACTGCCACTGCGCGCGTCACTTGAGACATAAGTTGACAAGTCTTATGTCCCTGTAATTTCACCAGCACCCGTACATTTCATAATCGGAACGCAGTAATGCTCATGTTACTGCTTGGCGGCAGAAATAGGTAAAGTGGCAGTATTTCCCTGGATGAACTCTTTCACAGGGGCTCTATACTGCTACTAAAATAATGTTAGATTTCTAGCGTTGATGCCTCGTAAAGAGGCGACACACGTGTCGGGTATATTTTTAGGGGTGGTGTTTGTGATTGCAGTTGCGTTTCTGTTTACATTTTAGTAATTTTATGTGGAAACAGCTTGGTAAAATTAACAACTGCATGAAAAAACCTTCAACACAAGCATAGCTCCTTTGGACTACTTAACACGAACTGAGTACTCCACCGGGTTAGTGGCAAAATAATTTACTTCCATTTTTATTAATGTCAGATGCCCATCAGATGTCACAGGGATGTTATTTACTATGAGCCTCATAAAAAAGCTCAAAGTCACTCAACGAGCTATGGAGCGAGCACTACTGCTCGGCGTTTCTCAACGTGAGCGAATCAGAAATGAGGAGATCCGTAGAAGAACGAAAGTCATCGACATAGCTGGTGATTAGCAAGTTGAAATGGCAGTGGGTAGGGCACATAGCTCGAAGAACTGATGCCCGTTGGGGCAGAAAGGTTCTCGAATAGAAACCACGAACCTGAAGGCTTTCAGTGAGACGGCCCCCTACTAGATGGACGGACGACCTGGTAAACGCCGCAGGTAATCAATGCAAGGCAAATCTGACAGTCTTTGGGGGAGGCCAATGTTCAGCAGTGGACGACTTTCGGCTGATATGACGATGAGATGCCTATCGCGTTTCAACTTTGGTTAAAATAACTTAAAAAATTGTACCAATTGTTCATGCGACGAGATGACTTTATCTGTGGGCCGTGAACTCAATCTGGAGCAAGTGCAATGTCATACTGTAGTGTACATCATAAATAACACTTATCAGGATTGCTTGACCACTTTAGACTGACCTCTAGGATTCGTGAACAATTCGCATTGGAATGCAAGTGGACATGGAGAAATTCATCACTACAAGTGATGAAATAGAGAAGGTTTTTCAATACATTTAACCTTGATATTTCCTATAAAACCAAAAATTAGATCAACCATCCGAAAATTAACAAATTACTTCCGGAACGTTCATTACGACTAAAACATCCGACAGATAAATACAGGGCCATTTAAAACTCTGCAAAACCATAATTGCCTCAATTTCAAACTTGTCAAAATCGCATTAGTTCACCTTACGGTGGAGAATAATGATACGCCTACAGCGCTCATTGGATGCGAGGATTATTAAAAATACATTAGAGGCGGCCACACCTAGCCTTATAAATAACTCAGTTCGTGTTGAAACAGAAAAAAAGTAATTTTGAGATTTGTTACCGGGAGGGGGAAGGGGCCAATCACCCGTGACTGACACGGAAGGAACCGAGCCTCTATCACGCGAAATCATTATTTTGTCGTTAGGGAAACGTATTATAATGATGGTATCTTGAATCGCGGTCTGCGTGTATAGAAAATCCTGTGTATTTTACACTACATAGCCATGCATACAATCGGTATGTAAAGCACCAAACGGAGCAATATATTGAAAAATCAAGACATCTGTACAATATTCGAACAATAGCACACCTAATAAGTACATTGCGTATTAAGGACGGTAAATAAGCAACTACCAACGAAGGTCTATTAGAAGCCCGAAGCGAAAGGCTGAGTGTGGCTTTAATAACTTGAGCTTTGTATTTTTTTTTTACCGTCCTTGATACATACAATGTTTTTCATTACATTAGCGAGGAAAAGAATACAATACAAATATGGTTCACAACACGACAATTATAGATTTGGCAAATGGCGCTTTTTGTTTTTTTTTTAAAATTCTTGCATAGATAATACAACTTGAACTAAAATGTATAAAATGATGGACTGTAAAAAAATTTTTGCTAAATTTGTATACAGATAATCTCAGTACAGAGCTCCTACTAAAAAAAACGACCTCAAAAGTACGTGAAATTACGACTATTTGCCAAGTTTTATTGAAATATCCCCTAGTTCGCAATTTATTTGCAATAAAATTTCTGTTTAGATAACATTTTAAGCGATAATGTTTTAATTTTGAACTAAGTAATATCCTTGCTTGAACTTGAACCTGGCCTATTTAAGGAAGTATTTCGTGCTACTAATTAAAAAAAATTCCTTACCGACCATGACTGTAATGGAAACAAAAATGGCCCGCGGTTTTATTTGAGGCATTATTGTCAAGTTGGCTATCTCACAATCATACCATTTACGAGCAAGTGTGATGAAAATATAATTACAAGGGTTTACTTACTTCAGCACTAAAAAAAGTTATAAAACCTCAGACACCTGTACAATGAGTAGGCAAGTAACTTAATTCCTATTCTATTTTTAACTCCTATCAACTTTGACTTAATAAAGGTATTTAGTACAAACGACCACGCCACGAGCTATATACTACCAGTACATTTTGACTCAGTGTTACTGCACATTTTGACTATAGCCACTAATGGCATCTGGATGTCAGCTTACAATGGAAATGTATAACCAACGCTGTGGTCGTGCGCGCGCATCTTAACTTAGGTTATATTAAAAGGCAAACAACAATGAAAATCTCTAAATACAATCATTATGCTTTATTAATTTCATGTATTTATATATTTATGACAATATCGTCTCGCCTAACCTTATTAAGTTACTAATTATAATTATATTTCATAAATTTTGAATCGATAGGACATAATGGTAAATAAAATCGTTCAAATTAGGTTCCCATTAGTTTTCTACAGACCTAATTTTCGAAGAATTTCAAGGACAGTTCTCAGTAGACCTAACAATCAAAACTTAATTTAGCTTTACGTAAACCTAATTTTTACTCAAATTTTACAAATCGAATTCCGAGGTTCTATCTGGCAAGGGACTAATTAGAATTTCGTCTTGTCTGAAATTGCACTGGGGTCATTATAGAGTTACAAAATTATACCTACTACGAGATAAAGAGAGGGTTATTCATCAAAAGTATACAATCGCTTTAAAAGGTTCACAAAACAAAAGATTGCTTATGCTAAAAGTAAATTTACAACATAAACATGAGATACTTGAGCAAACTTTAAATAATAACAACAAATGCATCCCAGCCAGACAGCTTTTAAATAATTAATACTTTACCCAATTCAATAAAAAAGAATAAAGTGATAGCGAACCTATTTAAGCGAATCAATAAATAAATATTGAATAATAATATCGTCAATTTACAATTATTACACTTTACATTTTACTTAACGAACACAGCACAAAATAAAAAAATATATGTATAAAATGAAACCGGCTCACTGATTTCTTAAAAACATTCACTAGTTACAATCTACGTGAAAAATTAATTTATACAAGTAGTTTACATTATTACGAAAACGTATAACTTGGATCCTGACGTTTATCAACATATCAAATTTCACTCCAATTTTAACATTATTCGTAAAACTAATGAATGCGTTACGAGTAAATATATTACATTCGATATTTTTTTACGTATATTGGTTTTCATAGGCAATGATTTTATAAAAATACCTTTTCATAAAATGTCTCGTAGAGACTTGTATAAGAAACACCGAATGATGACATGATTTTTGAACGTCTAGTAAGAAGCTTCCTTACAAACATTGAACAACCAGTAGTATATCTCCTAACTTTGGTATACTGTGTACACGTAACCTTGTATCTCTACAAACATTCCTTAGAAGATTCAAATAAGACAGATAAATAAGTTCCTCTGCCTTATACAAAACTGAAGGTAACTTTATTCCATTCATTAAATTAGCAATCCACATGCATCAAATCCGAGATGTCTTTAGATTTCTCTCCATCGAATGGCACAACATCAATTTGTCCATGAAATAGAAATTTCATCAAAGAATATTTATGTTTACATTAAATGTCTTCGTCTAAATTATAAGCTTTACTTTCGTAACATTTTACAATAATAATAGATTTCCTATGACGTTTAATATCAGTAATAATTACGTATATGAGTCATCGAAAAATCGTATACATTGCACTTGTATTAACTGGCCTTCCCAAAATTACGAAATCAGAGTAAAGTTGAAACCAGAGAAGATTCAAACTAAAACACACAGCGATGCATGAACTCAAGTAGCGAAATGATCGTTGTTTCAAAATTAATCTCATTAATATTATTCACACTAAAACAATTGTACATAATAAATTCTAAAAATTATCTTGCATGTATGTATTTACAGAATAGCGTTTTGATAGCTTACAAGAAATAAAACATCAAATATATTAAATAATAACAATATCGATATTAATTGCCTTCTTATCAATGGTTAAATATAAGAGGTCCTTATGGTTTTGTGATACAAAATTATTGAAAAACTTTTTGAAATTTTTCACCAAGTGTTTTTCAGCAATAGTTTGACCGATTTACATGTATTTAAAAAAGTGAAAACAAACATTTAGAAGCAGACAAGATTTTTTGAAATTTGGGTAGTATTATGAAAAAAAAAAATAGTACGCGAGGCTTTTGTAGCACTTTGTGAAAAATTTATAAGTACAACCAATATTCCAAATGAATGAATAAATTTCAAACCAAAATGAAAATTATCCAACTATAATCACGTCATCTCAATGACGATGCAGTTTACTACCATATATACACTGCGTTTTTGGTAATTATTGGTATTGAGATTGTTCTATAAATTAATTTATACTTAACAACTGTAAAAATCTCTTCATCACACTCTCATTACTCTTTATGCGAAATCACTAAGTTACGTATTAGTTATAATGTAATATTATCATGAAAAGTCCAACATACAATTTATACAAATTAAACTGTTCTAGTAACTTCGGCCTCAAGATTGGTCGTTTCAGATTTACCATTTCATGAAGCGATTGAACGGAAAATTCAACATTAGAAACCTAATGGACCTAAACCTCTTTTGGAATGGATGGTTGAAATCTGAAAACGATCGATCCATCACCTGGACCGCATGAACTAAGCTAAAGGAGGCCTTTATTGTGGCGAGGTGGGCGGACTCATGTTGTCCGGCTCGTCGCCGGACCCAGGCTCGCCTTTGGTCTTGTTCTCCTTCTTCCACTTCATGCGCCGGTTTTGGAACCAGATCTTTATCTGTCTCTCCGTCAGGCAGAGCGCGTGTGCGATCTCAATCCGTCTCCTCCGCGTCAGGTACCGGTTGAAGTGGAACTCCTTCTCTAGCTCGAGCGTCTGGTACCGGGTGTAGGTTTGCCGACCTCGCTTCCTCTCTGAAATGAAACAACGGCACATGTTAATTCTAAATGAAAATTAAAAACGAAAAACACTAGTTTTAATTTAGTGGACCCGAGGCAGCCCTGGTCGGTGTCAGACGTTAAAAACTGCATAGGCATTTCTGATAAATGGTGGTTATTTGTAAACGGCGAACACTCCCGGCGGAGTTAATTGAAAATTGTTTTGAGCTTATCAATTTGTTAATTGTTTTTGCTTGTTGGATATTTCTCTTGCCTGTCGAGGAGTTAACTAAGTTTTATGGAATACATAGTGCTTGAAGACGTGGCAACAATAACTTAAAGAACGGTAATTGGAACTGATTATGAGCGCTTGTAATATAAGATAGGTTCAAAATCTTGAACATAGTTTGACATATAGTGAGGTTGTAAACTAGCTGAGGTATTTGACCTCATTACAACGTCGTACCCATTTGCTGTAATCAGTCAACATCAAGAAAGTCGCTCAACTCACGCCTCCGCTTTGAGCATACTAGAGTACCTACAGTGTAAACATGTACGCATTTACTATGTTTTAGTACTGAGCACGTTTTTAGAATAATTATTTGTTAATCCTGAACTTTAAAACCAACTACGCTTGTGTGCAATATTATACGAGTATGTCATAAAATGGGATCGTGCATGTGTTTGTCAGTGAAGCGGTCCAAACCGCTACCGAAGCCAATTAAAATAATTTAAGACGCCGTGAGGCTTTTTCATTTTGTAATCATTATTCTTCGAGGAAGATGCGAAGCCTATTATACACGGTTTAGAAGGTGCCCTGATCTGTAATTTGTTTGAATTAAAAAAAAAGACAATCTTGAAGCGAACTGCACGTCTCTTATTACTTGATTTAAAGGGACCAGTAGATCATATCGCGACACATGAGACGATTAGAATGATGAGAGTCGGTTGTAGGGTGGCTTCAATTTAACAGGTCGAATCCTTCTGATTAGCTTTGATATATGAAGTCTAGACTAGTGAATTGTCTTTTATACGAATTTGACAATAAATTATCATTTCAAAAGCAATCAAAATCAGGTATACCTACAGAATTGATAATAGATAATTAGGACTATTGCAATGGCCAATGAATATATTGAAAGTAAAATATATATAGGTATATTTGAAATATAATTACAAATTACATTTCATTTATTACAAATAAAAAACATACAAAACATATTTTAGGCAATGCAATGTATGTATCATAAACTATATCGTTTTCTCGTACATTGCCAATTACGCGATATGAAAGTAGATGACATTTCTGGCATAACTAAAAAAAACCTGCTTCGGGACTTGAATAAAAACAAACTTGGTTCATTATTTTCGTTTCAACTTAAACACGCAAAACGACTTGCAACAAGACAAACACGCGAAGTTCGTAGAAATTCTCATATGAAACCTGGGGATTAGGTACTTTGCGAATGACAACACCCTACACTGCTTCCCAGAAATGCTGGTTTGGAACAAAAACAAGTGCTAGATGATAGGTTAGTCACATCGTGCTTTGACTTGAGTAATTAGTTGTTGAGTAAATCATTCTCGTGGATTTATCCCTTGGTTAATTCGGACAAGATAACGTAAAATAAAGTGCACACATGTAATAAACATACTTTACATATAACAGCTAAACAATCTTCTTTTTAGAGCTCTACTAGCTCCATTTTTTTATTATTATTTTATTAGTTCGTCTAAGGAAGTACTGCCACCCTTACCTATTTCTTCCGCCAAGCAGTAACGTGAGCATTACTGCGTACCGGGTTTGAAGGGCACCTAAAGAATGGTGGTGAAATTACAGGCACATGCATTTTTACACACATTCATAGCCCAGCATTAGGGGGTAAAACCTGTGTCGCGGGTGCCATGGACAACCACAAATTACACCCAATCTCACAAAAGAAATAAATATAGGCCGTACAAATATTTCCCCTGGTCGGGGAATCGAACCCGGGACCTCTGCGTGGCAGACCAATATGGTAACCATTTGGCCACGGAGGCAGTTGAGTTTATTTAACAACTTATGTCTTTTCAGATCTTTGCGATTTAAAGCTCTGAGTGGCACTACAACTGTCATGGTAGGCGTGCCGTTTAGCTTGAATTTGCCGTTTAGCTCAAATTATATAAAAAAATGCCTATACATCTTGATTTATCTGCTAGATCATTATATTTATTCTAACTAAAAAAAAAATGGGTAAATACAAAGTTGTAAATCTAGCAAAACAATAAAACATTCTCAACATGAGCAATAGTTTGCGAGTAAACGAAACAAAAATGTGAAGGCTTGCAATGCTTAGTGCCTACAAACGGGTCTATGCAGCAACGGATTCAAAATTATCGCCCACTTGTTGCTCGGGAAATTGATAACAGCCTCATCGTGGCCCGCAGCGGGTTTTGGGTCGCATTCAAGAATGCAGATGTTATTGTTCGATGGACTTTTGCTGAATGAATCCAACCAAAAGAGTACAACTTTTTTAAAGTCCATTTTACTCAATTCAGTTGTTCTTTAAAATATTTTTTTATACTATCAAGTGACGGGACGAACAAGTCGTGCGTCTGGTGTTAAGTGACATGCCTGTCACTAACAGTTGCAGTGTAACTCAGAGCTTAAAAATCGTAAAGATCTCTATACCCATGTGCCTCTCATTTCACAAGTACCCTTACCCTTCAGAACCGGAACGCAGTAGTACTCACATTACTACTTGGCGGCCGAAATAGGTAAGATGGCAGTACTTCACTGGACGAACTCTTTCATACGAATCTCCACTGCTACTTGAAGATTTAAGAAAACGTTTATCTTTCTATCTGATAATAGTTTATTTATGAAATGTTAACCGATAGGTTGAGTAGATTATTACACTGTATTTCAATAAAGCACAATCCTGTAAAAGCTAAGATCTCCACATTTTCTTCTAACTCAGCCTGTCTCAGTTATACACGATACTAAGTACATTCTTCAACAGCCAAAAATGTTCCGAAACAAGTCGTATAGCTCATAAAATCCCCTTCCCAGAGGGCTTTATATATTACACTAGCGGTTTCATCGCGCACTCAGATGCATAAAACATGATCCCGACGTCAGATTTAAACCGTACGTAATAAGCATTAAGCGTGCAAGTCTGGGAGACGGGTAGATGTCCCCAGCCGACCGTGAAGTGACACTTCTTAGTTTAGTTGTGTTGCTATTACAGCAGTAATATCAAACGCTATTTGTGTTTGAATTGCGCATCTTGTTTATTAAGACATTTATGTTGAGCGCGTCAACTTGAATCAACAATGAGCGCGTATACTACAAGATAGCACAGAAGAAATTATCAAGCTAATCAGTCCGAAGTTGTGATACCATTTTCAAGTACTTATGTACTTATTTCATTATGTACAAACTACCGTTGCAGCGTGGAAACCGCTTGTGTGCTAAACGAAATCGCAGCTTTAGAAGCGCAGCGCTGCATGTGTCGTCGGGCAATCATAAATCATCGTCGGTCGGGGAGCTCAAAATCGGGGCCCGGCTTACTTTCACGACGACGGTCAGAACGTGGACATGCGTGAAAACTAACTTTTGTGGAATTCAACACTCGACCCTGAGGGCAGTTCTGTTCATTCACAATCAAAAGCCTTTCAAAGAGTTGAGCAGATCGTAAGTTCGAATAGTGATGATCTATCTAGGGACTTCACAAGACTATCAAGAAAATGAGTGTATTCTTGGTAATGGTCTTTTAATAATTAACAATAACCGATCTTGAACAGAAAGTATCGATCGATAATCATTTTCAACTATTCCCTATCGATACAGAAATCGCCAAGGTATTGCAATTGTAGTACACACAAGAATTGCTTTCAAACTAATCTTCCCAAGACCTTTAGGTCGGGTTACATTTATCTGGATAGAGTGCGTGCTAAAATATTGACCAGGTGCGGTGTTACTATCTCGGATCGCATTTGTACTGATTACCTACACGATAGTGGCCCCTATGGAACACGAAAGGTAAAGGGGTCGAAAAAAGTTGCGATAATCTGTAATCGGTCAGCTTTGACGTTCATGAATTTTCTTTAGAATTTCACTTCATGATAAAGTTCTCAAGAACGGAAAAGCATCAAGCACGAAACATAAACTCCAATAAATTTAAGCAACCAAAACAAATGAAATGTTATGCGTACATTATTCTTGCGCATATACCACACCGCAGAAGCAGGAGCATAAAAATAATAACACGTACCGGAGCGGAAACCTAAATACCAAATTCATCAAGGGATGACAAGTGAAAAGAGCTTTTAATTTAATTCGTTGCGGTATTGCGCCGGAGAAATACGAAAAAAATACAGCAACAGCTTGAAGCGATATCGACAATCCATAATTCATGTCCTACAATTTCATACGCTTTATCGTGGACCGATCGTCATATATTTTAGGATAAACAATGTGCGAATCGTGCCTTTATACAGCGGGATTGAGTTCAAAACACTTTGCCTCTTTTATTGTGTTGAGATGTTATACCTCGAAGAGACCACTCAGTGTATTGCAACATCGTACATGATATCAAACGGGTATTCAGATTAATGCAATTTCTCTTAAACGCTTACACGTCGTAAATAAAATTGCTAGTTGCCGACGATGGGTCGGCATTGAAGATCACTACTTAATAAGTTTAATTGATATTGCAATTACACAAAAATAAACTACAGGACTTGATTGCTTACATTGAGAAGATGATACAGATAGGCTCTGTATCATCTTTATGTAATAAATTAATATTACATAAAATTCTTTATGTAATAATATTGATGTAACGATGAAAACAGTAATTCATCAAATTTTGATGGACACTATGCTCATCAATTTATCAATTTTTACTCCTTACACACTTTTCGAGCCTTCCTAACACAAAATGAAATTGAAAAATCTTCGAAAATATCGAATCTTATTTATTGTTCTATCAAAATGGATATACCGCCGAAACGAAACGAAAAGCAGGTAATCGATTAGCCGATATCATATTTCTATTTACAATTATTAAAGACAAAAGCACTATATGAATGACTGAAAAGAATATTTTAGCCAATGTCAAAAAAGGCTCAAATAACATGAAACAGTTTGTAGGTAAAACATTGATAACGTCCATGTCTGCGAAACAAAGAATGACACACGCGAAGCAATAATTACGGGGTCTTATACATGATTAATGACTTACACTGCAGATAATACTGATGGACATTACACATACATTGGTATTACAGATAAATATATAACATTTAAAAATAAAATTGATAAAGGTAAAGTTCTTGGAAATTACTACAATACTCATAATTATAATGAACCATGACCATAAAAGCAGGCTCAGTAACGCAAACATGCTCTGTTAAATAATATAAAGCCTTTAAGTACCAATTTATTTTGTAAGATTAATGTAAACAGTAATATGTACTCTAGTAATAAAACAGCAATTAGCTAGAACACAAAATTACAAATTAAATTACATTTGTGTTAACGGTTATTGCACTATTAAAGAGAGGTCGTAAGTACAACCTACAACTAATTATGAACAGAATATATAAAATTAACACTTCATAAAACGGGTGGTCCGTAGAGGCAACCATTTTAATGTGCGAATTTTTCTGAATAAGAATTGAAATATTACCCGATGGCTATCTTACTTGTACCTTTAACATGACCTTTGAGGGAAAGCCGGTGAACGGAACTAACCGAAAATAAAAAAGAAAAAACATGGCGGCCTTTCAAGCTCTGATATTCATTAATCATTGCGTAGTCTGGGCGGACGTCTGTATATAACTAAAGTTACATTCTCTATGTGTAACACTAATGACTTTTTGTTGTTACGTATACGTACAAAAAGTTATTATACAAATCAGACTTTATTGCGTATTAGACAAAGTTGTAGACGTAATAGGTCTTGAAAGAATATCTGTTTATTTTAACTTTAATTTATTATATACATATATAAAGTTTCAAAGTGATCATAGTAGCTGCAAAAAAAGAATTGTACACGTAAAGCGCAGAGAGCCATCAGTCAGTGTTGCTGTTGACGCTGATTCCCGTCGTGTTCCGCATCCGAAATGGAATGTTATTCACCAAAAATTCCGCTTTGGTGTACGCTAAAAATTACGCAAACCCACAGAGCGGGGATTGAACGAAATTTCGCCAGCAAAAAAGGTGTCAAATGAAATATTCAAATATATTTTAATATAATTCATGCGGCGGGCGTTTCATTTCTCTCCCTCGTAATGGAATGCTAAATTTTCGGGCGAACAAAAAATATATATTAATGCGCGTACCTAATAGCTTATACAAACTCGTTTGTTGGGTATTGTTGTGCACAATGGGTGCCATAACTCCGCGTCGCTGGCACGGCCGGTGACGTCTTTGTTAGGACGCGAAGCTTTGTTGCGGCCCGACCCGCCTGTCGACGCGACATCCTACCCCGGCTTGAACCTACCCGTGTTCAGCTCCCGTACAATTAGCTGCATAACAACTTTCAGCCTCCAGGTGTATCTGCCGCACAAGCAACCTAAGACTCTTCTACTTATAAATTTGATACATATATTATGTATTATTTTAAAGACGGCATGTAGAGAGAGTCTAATAGGAAAATTGTCTTTTCGTGACTAGTGAGAACGATTAGTTGATATAATGACACATTTAAGAAATTGAAACAATCAATTATTAAAACCCATCAACTTCGTCGAAACACGAAAAAATTGAATAGAATCGGGCGTAACTTTTAAAAAAATTACTACCCACCCTCACGTAGGCGGCTAATTACCAGTTTTGTTCGAACCATTACTATAATTTGCAGCAGGAAAAGCACGAATGAATATTTGAGAAGGCGATAGAAAGTGAGTAATTGCGTTGGATCACGAAGTGAAAAGTTATGAAAGATGCGAGGGTGATTTTTCAACGCCGTGTAAGCGAAAATCTTAATGAAAAAGAAAATATTCAATCATGAAACGTTCGCGTTGATATCCAACTTTATTCTTTGGCTGTCTTGATATAATCATGAAACTAAAGCAAATAAAAACGAGTAGCGACCCCCGGGTACCTAAAAATTCATCTCAAACATAATGCGGAGCGCGAAACGCATTAGAGCTCCAAGATGAGCTTCGCCGCGGGACAGCGTGCCCCAGGGGGCTCCCCTGCCCCCAAAAGCCGGGAGGGGGCGGTCTCCGCTCCAGAGAATATTTGACACGGGTCTGGCAGATAGACAGGCCGGTCATGTGTGATCCCCGGGCAGGAAACGGGGGGCTTTTTTCCGCTCTTCTATCGACGTGGCTACTCCCTACATCTACAAGCACAAGTATAAAGATACACTTATGATTTATGTGACGTCTACTCGCACATGTGCACACATCGTGTGATGCGATGCTTTTTGTGCTTGCCTAATGATTCAAGTCAGTTTAATATCACATTAATGAGTTTCGAGCGATGATAGAATTCAATTTCAATAGTGCTATAATTTGCTTCTTCGTGCGGCCTTATTAAGGACATAGAGATGTAAGTGGTGTTTTACGAGGCTTTGTTTACCATAAATGACTCATTTACTGAATTACCTGTTATTATTCCATACCTTCACTATCCATTTCAATTTGAAATGGTCGGTGGTCTGAAAATGGAATTTTAATACCACATAATAAGTTCGGCTTCATCGGCTTAGCGGCGGCGGTCAAAGTTTGATTGGCGTTCTATCCCGACGTTTAATTAATGTGGAGCAAGCTAACCGAACTTCGAGTGAGAAAGGGATAGAAAATATAAGTTGAAAAGAGACAAGTGGTTTCTGAGAATGTTGCCAGTTAATTGAACCCAACTTTCTTCAGAAGTAAAAGTCCGTAGTTTGGGGAAATTATTGGTCCGAAGTTAGGCAAAGTTCCAAGAGTCCATAAAGTCCTCCTTGTTATACATACTGGTACTTATACTAAGTTTAAGAGAAGTTGAATGGAATATTTGGTACAGTTCTCGGAACTGTAAAGTAACTGGAATGCGAAAGTTTATTCAGAATTTTACACTGTATGCACATCGTTTCTCCAAACAAGCAGTCAGGCTTATTTCTTTATGAAACCTTAAGGTACATCGAAAGCAACGTTTTCATTGTAATTCTTAAAGGAAAATGCAGTATTTTAATAGAAATTAATAACTGCATAGTCAGCATGTTCTGTTTTGATTGTGTAGCTGATTCAGTACTATAGCATTACTTGTGCTGGGTAGGTAATTCTATTTAGGAATGTGAGCCAAATAAAGAGCATTTGAAAACAAATGTTTGACTATTTAAAATTAATTTATGATGAAATCTATTAATTAAAAAAACAATATAAATGTGTTCACAATGGAAACATTTTCACTAAAAACAAATTTTTTCTAAGGCAGCCAAATTCCACTCATCTGGTAACCCAGTATGACCACACATTGAAAACTTATACAATCAACAGTCCATCAATGTGTGCGTTTTTCGTAAACATAATCTCTTCAATGCGCGAGTGTGTCAGACGTATATTAATGTGATTGGTGTATGTGTATGTAGGTGTACGTAATTATAATATGGTAATGGTTTTTTAATAAGGCCTCTACTTTTTGTTGCCGTTGTTTTTTTGCCTGATGTAATTCTGTAGGGTCGTGCCCATGTACCTATCTAGTTTGGTAAACGAGGACATTTTTTTGCAATTAAATATACCGACGTACGGAAGGATGTTACTAATTCGGTCTGTACAAAAACATCGTTGTACTTTGTTACAAGAATTAAAGTTACAAGTGTCTAATAAGTACTTAAAACAACAATAATTTTATTTTTTTTAAATTGTACACAAATTCAAATCAGCGCCACCTGTCAATGATGGCCAGAACTAATAAGTAACGTCAAGTTCTTCTCAAGTTACGATCAGATTTCTAGGCGGACTTACGACAGAGGCGTAGAATGTTGCAAGTAAAATTTTCTAAAGTATCTACAAGAAAAAAACAACATTTTGAGGTTGAAAAGTATAGTTAATTATCGAGCATTAAAAAAAACTATCCATCCAGTTTAACAGCACAAAAGTATTGTAAGTACGAACTTTAAATCGACTTAAACATTTCCCTTTCAACAACACACCTTACCCTAATGTAGAAACAAACCTGAAAAATAATATCATTCTGACAAAAACGCCATTCGTCAATGTCCGTGTACTGCCGGCAAAACCGGAAAGTTGCCACCGAACAGAATTAGAAATGTATTTTTATCTGTCACTCCACCCCTCGAAGGATAAAAAAATCTTTATGCAAATAATAGCACGTGTAAATACAAGGGGAAGTTGGGAATACAGTTTGCTTTAGGTACGAGAAAAATTTAAAGAGAACGGAATTATTTTTATACCACAACTTTAGGGTAACTTTGTTTAGGACTTGATGAGCAAGGACCGTGACGACAAATTAATGTGTAATTGCAAACGTCGTAATTTTTTTATTGAGTTAATTATGAGACCAGGAAATTAGTTTTAGGAGATTAACAATTCACTTGTAATATTTAATAATTTGCAAAAACATATAAACATTTATTCCATAGGTAAAATTTTTACACTTGAAAACGTAATTTATTAAGCTACTGCTTGTTCACTCTGTCGACTTCCCTGAGAAAAACGAGCAAGAAAGTTTAAGGATTGCTCTTTTCAAATAAACTTAAATGCTATAGAATACATTTTGAATCATATTTGTGTGGAATCTACACTCATGTTGCCTTTTCATACATCTTTATCTAACAAGTAGCCTACAATTTTGTAATACGACTTTTGTATTAAAATACTTTTAATGTAAGTTTTAAACTTAAAAAATGGTAATCTTAGTATATGCGCCGGAATCTTATTGTAAACTTGTTTTCAGTTCCCCATAAAAGAATCACCAGGTTTACCAGGTTAAATTAAATCGTGGTACCATGGAGGTTGGACTTAGTTCTAAGGTTAATATTATGAATATCTTCATTCTTAATGAAATTATTTACATTTTTACGGGCATACAAAATATTTGAGTAAATGTACTGTGATGCCACAGTCATGATACTAGTCTCCTTAAACTTGTCTCTGAGAGAAACCCGAGAATCTAAAAGGTACACAGAACGAATCGCACGTTTTTCCAACACAAATATGATTTGTATATCTGCCGCTCGACCCCACATGAGAATCCCGTAGGGCATTATACTACGGAAGTAACTAAAGTAATTTCAATCATAATCATTGATAATGCAAGCAAGTGAAAGTAAGTAACTCAAAAACCATAGGCTTTTACAAAGGAATTTACAAATTTAGTATCTAGGTACCCATAAGAATTAACTTCAAAATCAACCCACACTTACCTACTAAGTGAGAAAGAGGAACTCCAATCTAAAGATGCATTTATCGCATTTCTATCTTTGTCGGGAAGAAAATCGGCATTCGATCAGAGAGGTGAAAGAATAGAATCGTAACAATGGGACTATCGACTTCCCACCCTGACTGGATAGTAGGCATTTAATGCGATTGTGGGGTATGAGGGGCAAACCTTCAAGAAACTGTTACATTATATGTTTATCTTCGTGTTCAATGCTACAAATTGAGTATAAAGAAATAGATTACTTTTTGATTTGAGAGATTTGCTGGTAATAAATATGTATATAGCAGACCATAGAAAAAAAAATCGAAATTTATGTGCAAAATTTAATCTGAAATTTACCTTGAGCATTTCGATGGAGGAAAGCCTCGTAACTACTACTACAAGTAATAAAACACAAGTTGTAAAACTACACGTCGAAGAAGGTTTGCAACACTCGGAAAACCCGTGAAGTCCCCAACCCGCATTGGGTCAGCATAGCGGACTAATCCTAAAAGCCTCACCTTAATTGAGACCCGCAACCAGTAGTGGGACGAATAAATGGATTGATGATGATGATACATAAAAAGAAAACTGAATTCCGATTGCGATTAATAAAGTCAGTATTTCATGGATGTGCAACTTTATCTATAATATTTTTTGCAACTTAGACTATTATTATACATTTTAGTAGCAGTAGAATTCCTTGTGAAAGAATTCGTCCCGGGAAGTACTTACTGCCTTACCAATTTCTGTGGCCAAGCTGTAATGTGAGCATTACTGTGTTCCGGTTTTGAAAGGTAAGGGTGCTGGTGAAATTACAGGCACATAGGACCTGTCAATTTATATCTCAGGATGACGGGCGCAGTGGCAGTGCCTCTCATATCATTGTAATTTAAAGCTATGAGTGGCACTGCAACTGTTGTGAACAGGCGTGTCGTGTGTATAAAAAAAAAAGATATTTTTACTCGATGTTCGTTCGACATAGGTTCTATTTTCATTTACTTAGAACAGATCGATACCTCCAATTAACACTACGTCAACTTAAGTTTTGGACCTGTTCTGTTTTTATTTTGTTTTTTGTTTCTTTATTTTATTTTCATAAAATTCTTTAATTGTTTCTTTTTTTTTTCACAAAATTCGTAAAGCATAATATTAATAAATAAATATGGCTGTTTACAAAAATAACAGAACATTACCAAAAATAAAGGTGGCATAGTGTTCATTGGAGGTATCGAGATATTGTAATGTTTCGTGAAACTAGATTCTCAATTAAAAGCTGATTAGCCCTAAAAATCCATGCAAAGAAATTAATACTTTTATAGGTTAAAAAAGCGTTGAACAACGTTCGCGGTATTTCAGTAATCGTAAGGAGCTTGCCCTCCCAAACACCAACCCACATTCATTTACAATTGTATACTACGTTTAATACAAAGCGATTCGGGCTTTCAGTGGTAAACGGAGAAAATCAGAAGCAGGCACCAAAACAAATTCTCATATTCAATCATCGGGCTCTCACAAAGGCCTCGGGGCTGATAACTGAACAATGAAATGTAACAAGTCGTCTATCCGGCATTGTATGCGAGAGGGCGAGGGGTGGCAAGAGGCGGGAATTCCATTATATTTCCATTTCCACCTCGATTCTCGCCGACTTATCGCGGCCTACCTCTCGGACTAGGTAAGTCTATCTTTCTATGCCGTTAGTCAGTGGGGCTATACGTCAAACCGTGCTGAACTGGAAATGTTTTGTGAAATACCAGATTCCATTGCATCAACATTGATAAATATTACATAACGTTAAATAGTGTATTATAAAGCACAATAATATTATGAACAAGCAAACAACACTGCGATTACTCACAAATAAAAAAAATTAATGACAAAACATGACTATTTCATCAAAGCAAGACAATTTTGCTGTTGAACAAAACGTATATTGTCGTTAATAAAACATCGTCTCTGCATTAACTTCAACCTATCGTAACAAAACATGTATATCCGTGGATCGTAAATAGTATATAAGGTGGATAAAATGAGATAAATAGTAATGCCTACACATCAATGAGTAGGTGTACGATACAGTTCACCATATGATTAATGACGCGCTCGCTTCGGAACAGTGTGTTCTATTTCTAAACAAAACAAGATCCGGGCTCCTATTGGTAGATTTTTTTCAAAATGGCAGCCAAATTTGAAGATAATTAATGATCGAACGGTTTCAAGTAGATAACAGAAGATGTTTAAAGAGAACTTAGCCTTAAGTGCGACTATTTGCTACCGTATATTCGAGTGGAACGTATTTTTCATACCCTAAATATTCTGATTGGTGTGTGCTCGTTTGAAAAGTTCTAGTGGTTTGTGTTGATTGATATGATTATGCTACTTTGAAACTATCTACATCATTTACATCAATAGCAAATTTCAGCACTATTTATTGTAATAAAATATATTTACATTTTTAGTTTTAATTTACTTGCGTAATATTCAATTATCTTTATCAAAAAGCTCATACAATCTATCTCTGCCTCATCAAGATCTGTGGCGTATCGAAGTTGCGAATTAATTAACCAATGCGGCCAAGTCCGTGGGGGGACCAAGTCAAAATTGGCACATCTTATCTGGCATCGGCCGGGCTAGATAAGGGTTATGACATGGGTTCGTCGGAGTCGCCAGAACTTGGTACGTTGTTGGCCGGATACTGTTCCAGCCTGCTTGTTTATAAGTAATGGTAACAAAATAAATGTAAATAGTTTAGAAACTAAAATTCCTAAACTGATACGTTCAAAAATGTTATTTACAACAATTTCTTAAAATATTTTAAACGTAGTATAAGACGCCCTCTGGCCAGATGGACTGACGATTTGCGAAGGGTTTGCTGGCAGCAAATGGGTGCGACAAGCTGGGAACCGAGAAAAATGGCATTGGGAGAGGCCTAAGTCCAGCACTGGACTGCGATAAACGGATGATGATGATTGTATATAATAATAAATATATGGCATTTATACTTAACTCCTTTTCTTGAACATTATACATTTCAGTTTTGGACAATTTTTTTTTACCTATCATTAAAAATCAAACTAAACTATTATAACTAGATTATTAATATTTAGTTAAATTAATATGTTTCATACTAACGCTATAAATCTATAATTCAGAAGAATTTTCTTTATCTGTAAGAGCAGTTAATGAATAAAAGCCCTCGTCCAGTCACCGCTTGAATGTTCAATTTCGTTCATTGCGCTTCACTTGACACAATTGAGGGTCATCAAGATTAATTCCTTGCATCTTTGTACTCTACTTACGTATGGAAGGTCATGTTCTTTGATTTAAAATACATTGTTCACGCTTCGAGTATAACTACACCCAACACTTTTTGTCACTGCAAAAACATTTTTGGACGTAAAATTTGCAACCGCGTCGCACAAAAATGCAACTAAAACTAAACATTTAATGAAGCAACAGAAGCCCAAGTCGCACTACTTCGACATTTACAATAGAATCCCTCATTCAAATAACTTGACCATAAATTAGATCTGAGACAAATTCAAAAATAGTAGGAGACGGTAGCGCAACTTGAAGCTGCTTTGTTCACCATCGGCGTCAGCAAAACAGAAGGTGAGCTCCTTTGTGCTCAAGTTGTAAATTTTATGAAAAGTGAAATTCCTTTAGAATGCCCGTTCGGCTCATAAATAATCCCGGAACATAAGGAAGGGCATTGTTTCTGGCACTTATTGTTTCACATCAATGCGCACGTGGAGCGAAAGTGTTTTGCGAATTTCGTGCTTTTGCTACCTGTGTCTATATTGTGCAAAATTTTATTGTATTGATATGTCAAGAATTTGGTTTTACTTTTGTTTGGACTTACTAATTTTAATTGTGTAGTTTTGTCCCTAGTTTCATTGTGATATTGCCTTGACACTTAAAAAATATACAAAACGTAAAGAAAAAGTTTAAACTTACCAAATTGACTCCGCATCCAGGGATAGAGTGGACTAGGCAGCGACGCATTGGTATTTGGCGGGGGCTGTTGAGGAGGTGGTTGCTGCGAGTGCATGGACTGCTGGTGCATGGGCGGCATCTGCGTCTGATGCTGCATGTCGTCCACTGGGTACATGAGGTGCTGCTGATGAGCAGGCACCCCATGCTGCACCATGTGCTGCTGTGGGTGCATATGGTGCGGCATCTGCTGTGCTTGCTCCAATGGAGGACTCCCAGGGACTCCTCCTGCCGTCGCCGCCGCCGCTTGTAGCTTGCAAGACGTGTAAACCGCAGGCGCCGGTGGTTGATGCCCATTCGGACCATACCCGTCCGACTTCGGACCCATATTATGCGCCATTTGAGACGGACTATCAGGCCGGTAACCATTCTGATCCATTTGTTGGTAATACCCCAAACGGTCATAAGGCGGAAACCTAGGGTAGGGCATTCCGGGCGCAGGTTGCGCCGGGTAATGATGCTGTGCTGGCCTGAGTTGCTGATCACAACCCTCCATCTCGTGCCCTTGCTGTGGCACTGCGCCGTAATGCGCGTGAGCTTGCTGGTGCTCATGGCCTCCTCCGTTCCTCATATCCGGCATGTATGCGTTAGAAAAATATGTCATACTGTCGCAATTGTTGGCGCTCATCGCGGGCCCGCAGCCCGCGTGGCTCGCGTCCGTATCTTCCGTCGCAGATTCTCGGCCACTGGGGCCGACACTACCACAGTTCTATCACCACACAAACACTTCGGATTCCATTCACCACACGGCAGCGATCGATCTCACTGGCGTCTCACGCAGTGACAACGGACGGTGTCTCCTCATCGGTTCCTCGACGTATCTGAAAAGAAAAGGTTAATGCACTTAGTCGATTGATCTATAATTAAATTATTTTTCGAATGGTCAGGTGTAGAGAAGAGAGGGCCCTTGATGGATTGAATGTTTGTTTTGGCTCGAGAATAGTATCGCGAGAATCATTGCGCTCCGTCGTCGACCTGACGGTCGATGCAAACAGACTGACACGTGTCCTAAGGTTGGGACACACACGAAGTAATAAAATGTCATATGTTCCAAGTAAACCGCCTATTAGCGACAACCTGTGTGCGATATGGGCCCCCGTTCGCCACAGACAAATAAACGGCATTCTTGTAAGTAAGTTCGAGTTCTGTCTTTGTCTGGCTGCAGAAAAGTGGTCCTCAGAACTGAGACAGGGAGATGAAATAGTGTCACGTCTCAAGTCAACATGTGGCTGACCCGCCGTCATATCCTCGACATTTCCCAGCAGCTGATGGAGCATGAGTGACAACTACACCGCGAGCCGACGACATAACTTTACAATGACGTTAATTTGTTTACTGAAGATCAAGCGGCACCGAAACCTCTACGTTATCATAAGATCTGGTTCTACTGGTTCTAAAGTAGAAAATTTATAGCATACTTAATACGACGGCTACTAGAATTTACCAGGTAGTACAAAAAAAAATTACGGAGATGCTAAAAGGAATAAAACACTGAGAATTTTGTGTTTAGATAAGATCGTACTAGTTATCATTATGGTTTTTGCACTTGTTGGTAGTTTAATGCTTATTACTCGTAGTTCAGGGACATCTTTTCAAAGTTACTTCGTTGTTTTCTGTTCATGGTTTGTTTAGTTGATGTTTGGTAAAAATCTGTGTTATAGCGCCGGTACCGCCCCTTTGGGGCTGGCGCAAGTTATTTAAAACCCAAAGCTCAAGGTTCATTAGCAACAGTTAATGATGGCGGCAAGTCTCCAGACAATGTACTTCTGCAGATGATACTACATATTTGATCTTACATAAGATTAGCTTGTTAAAAAAGCTTACTCTATTAAATCAATGTCTACAGAGAAAACCCCGTAGTAGGGATAGGATTTCTCTGAAGACGAGGTTTAAGCTTATTTCACCAAGCTGGTCTATTGTGTTACAGAGGATACAATGCCTACTTAATGCTACGCCACACAATTCAAAAATGTAACGATAACAAGTACAACCTTGTGACTACGTGAATACGGATGTAAATCTAATATACCACATAAAGACGGTTGCACATATATTTACATCGTGTATATCAAATGCGAATCAAAATTATTGTAATTCCTACTCAAACAACCACAGCACACTTTAGAACAAAGTACGAAAACAAATCTCAAAAGTAACAAAACAACAACTTTGCAATTAATTCTCGAAATGAAACTCCGAATGCGTGAACAATTGAATGGCGTATACCTATAGCCCTGGAAAATTTGCATGTTGAGGGATGGACAATTTAAATTTACGATTTCACCCCACGCGGGACGACCCTCGCATTTTTTTAATTTTCAATTTCCATTTGCATTCCGACAACTAGATCTCCGTATAGCTACAGAGATGACAGTTGATTTATGAAGTGGAAAATACCCTTTTAAGCCTTGTGTTCGGTATTAAATGAAAACGTTCGATATGCAATGTGCACATCAATAGGCATTTACACACATTGATTGTGTATTATACTGACAACAACCAAACGACAAAAATATTGTACGGACAACGGCACATCAGACTACACATTTTTGTTCGAAAATCGCCTCCATTGCAATGAAACAAGATACGTCAATGTGTAGCTTGATGTGCTGGCGTGTGTACAACCATTCAGTTAGTAATATATAAATAATAATTACGGGCTAAGCGTACTCCTTGAGGTACCCCTTTAGCAGCTGATCATTATTTATAACTTTTTTATGATAGCAAGTGACGGGACGAACATGTCGTGCGCCTAGTGGTAATCTACACAGTTGTCCATTAGCAGTGCCACTCAGACCTGTAAACCGCAAAGATCTGAGGGGCACCGTCACTCTGAGACATGAGTAGACAAGTCCCATGTGTCTATAATTTCATCAGCGTTCTTCAAAACCGGAACATAGTAATGCTTCCCTGGACGAAGTCTTTCACAGGGACCCACTTTTGGTGACATGTATTATTTTCCATCCAATTTCAAGCATTTATTTGAAGATTATAATACTTCCTAATATTAAAGATTTAAACTTACCTAAAATCTTTGTTCAATATCGCATAATTACTTGATTCTTAAGTAAGCCTTCTAACAATCTCCTAGTAAAATTTTTTATCTCCTGTCACAATCATAACAAGCTAATGTTATATCCTGTAATTACGTCCGAGATAAGCATCAGCGAAAACTTTAAGCTGACCGTCGTGGAAATTAACAATCTCACGTGCTTTTGATAATTTGATAACGGAGAGCGTTTTGATTTATTAACAACTGGTTGTAGCTGAGTCACTCGCTTGTTCCCATGCCCCAAGAGGTTACGGTTTCTTGGTAAAGTTCGTATGTAATTAGTTATATTAGTTTGAGCGTGAGTGAACGGATTTCTTTTTCTGTTGTTGTTTTTTATTTGCTCGTCAAACTACATATACATTAAATAGTCTTTAAACATATTTGTATTAGATTTATTAATTTCATCAATTATCATTAATTTCATGCACTTACTTCAAACTCTGAATAAATTCGTTTTATTACTTATTAAAATATTACGTATATTTTTAACGTGTGTAAAAATGAGTACCGAATTGTAGGAGAGGATGAAATGAAGTATAGGGTAATGAATATCCAGGCCAGAAGCAATAAAAAAAATCTCAAATCAGCTCTATCGGGACTCAAATCCGAAACCTCCTCATCTGGTGTCTGCTCTGGTGCGACAATATATACATCGATCGAATGAATTTGAATGGTTTTTCATAATGTACTTAATGGACCTAATGGAGTTATGTACATTGGTTAGAATAGATAAGAATGGTAGAGTCGGGAATTGACAAAATCACGAATTGCGTTAAAAATTTAGCACAGTTACGATTGACCACTGTGTTGTGTTCAACACACAACAACTGAAAATGAATATGAATCTATAAAGCTATAAAATTATTCAATATCAAACATTACTCGTTTTATCAGCACGTTACCTTTATCAAACCTTACAGCCCGTACGCTTTGTCAAACGAAAGGCTTTGTTACTTCGCTCATAAAAACTCTACAAAATGGTAAAAACCATTTGAAGAACGTTCACTAACAATGTTTTAGATTCAATATAAAATAAATCAAACCGAAATATATGCGAACATATAAAAGACAACATAGAAGACTAGAGACGAAATTAAAAAGAAAATTAATAACATTTCGCGTACGACAGGGGTGTTGTTAATCAAACGATGATCAAAGGAAGTATTTTTGGAAAATTCTCGGCGTCTGTATTTATCATTTCCACTATTTGTCAATTAGAGAGCTATTGTGAGAACTCAAAGTGGTTTTGATTTATAAATACGGTATCGAAACATAGAGTAGTATGATACAGATTCACTCGCGTAAGATTTAAATGTTAATACAATTTTTATAACGCTATAAATTTTGTAAATGTGTGTTTCATATTTGTAAGACAGTTGTAGGTAAAATAATTTTGATAACGCAAACGTATATTATATTTTCGATGTAATAAGGATGCAATTTATCATGTTAGCAAGTTCCATAATAATGATAAAAAGAATCAGTTCGTAAATATTATATTTGTGCTACAAAAAAGAGCTGTACGTGCAATTTATAAGTTAGGACGCTGTAATCATTTAAGGGAACGGTTTAAATAGTTAATTTATATTTGAAAATATAATGCATGTTCGTAAAAATGTAGCATTATTTCCGAAAAAACAGTGAAATACATAACCTTAATCTTCGAAACAAAAATAGACTAGCGACCCCTATGCTCAGACTTCGTAAAGTTAGTTCGTGATTTGTAGAGCACTGTATACGTTATTATAATAAAATTCCAAAAAAATTACAAAATTTATCTAAAAACAAGTTCAAAGCTCATTTTAAAAATGTACTAATAAGAAAAGCTTATTATACAGTCAACGATTATGATCGATATTATCAACGATAGATGATACGAACGCATGGTGTACTTCTAGCTAATAAATGATAGCCATGATACAAAAAAAAATCATTCTTCTCGGGTGGATTAGACTTGCTAAGGAGTAGTGGTTTTTTAATTGATGTGACGATTTCAAACGTAATTTGATTAACCACGAAATAAAGATATTTGATTTGATTTATTTGATTATTATATATTTTTCATTTAAATAATGGCTAAGTTAAAATACTTAAACAGTACGAATAGTATACCTACTTCTTATTTTGTTTATAAGATAGAAATTTCAAGTTATTTCCTTTATTACTTTACAATTCGTATAAAATTTGCCGAATTATGTCGCCTCTCTCTGGCCTTATTACGCTCTTTGGTGTAATAAGGCCAAAGAGAGGCAAAGATTCTACGAAGGAAATTAGTCGAAAACTTTTTTATGCTTAGATGAGAGTTAATAAATGTCGCTTAAACAAAGTTTGTTTCATGTGGTCCGTATTATTTTTATGACTTAAATGCGCTTTTGACGATGATCCCAAGTAGCTTTATTGTACCAAGTGTATTGTAAAAGTGTCTTTATGTTTCTTAATCTAAGAAACCATTAGTAGGATTTCAAGGGCCACCTAAGTAACTTCGAATTTCGATACACAAGCGGAACATCTCAAAGGGTGACGCGATGGGAACATCCATTAGTACGTACGCGCACATTTATTAGAGTTCCTGTTTCTTCTGATCTCATTCGTTTGTAGTTAACTTTATATGTATAAGTAGAAGTTTTATATTAATTGTTGATCATTTTTATAATATGTTTACTGTATTAAATTTTTTAAAGTCTTTGCAAAACGTTACTAGTTCGTTGAATCAACATATTTTAGGAAACATGTTTATTGAATACATATCACGATATTTTACTATTCATGTTTTTAAATTATTTTTTGTGAAATTACTCCACTAAGTAGTTATAATTATTAATATAAAGGACACAAAGAAAAACACCACACCGTGGCTAACGCTCTCCCAACTAAGCTACGGAACTAACCGGCAGATCTTACGAATCTTTAATCTTTCTTTTTACGACTTTTTGCTGTAGCGCCATCTGTGAGAAATGTATGAAAGCCGGATTGAATGATTTTTCCTTTTGTGTTCGATATTTGTATTAATAATTATTTAGGAAACGTTTAAGAAACTTAGAAAATTTTGTAGAATACTGTTTTTTTAAACAACCACAAAGAAGGAGCACCTTTGTTTTTTTTAATTGTTTGTTATTTATTACTCACAGTTTAATAATTTCGAATTTTTTAGGTTTTTTAAAACACCAAATTGGAAATTTAGCGACATTTTTTCGTCGTAAAACCCTACACAGTATAACGGCTCTCCTGAGTAAATCCTGCTGGCTAAACGCGCTTCTGAGTGAAATGCGATGTAGCGCTAATTACCCACCCCAACTTCTAAATTTAATCAGACAAGTTACGCAATTTTCACCCTGGGTTCATTATTTTTAATGACGCCTTTGTGTTTGTGTCGTGTGACAATTCCGCCTTTAGAGCAACGACTTATTCTAAACAAAAACAAACAATTCTTTTTTATCTCCTATGAATTTTTACGTTCGTTGGAATATGTTGCGACTTTGTCTTTTACATATAAAGCAATACCTAATATAGTTATAAATATCATTCTGATTTACCCGTAAGCATTGTACTTTATTGTTCAAGGCAAGCAAATTTATAATTAATTCAACAGCTCTGTTATATTTTCCTTAGTCGTCATTGTGAATAATGAAAATGAGATACCTACTTTTTAAATAAATCTCCAATGAAAGTGAAATCCGAAATGTAAAAATGTACGTATAAAACGCTTTTTCATCTTCAGGACGTTCATCCGAAGCCAACACGTTGAAGGAAGCAATGTATCTTTCAGTTTAATGGATTGGTATTTTCGGTAACAAATTTTTATACACGATATGATGTCCAGAGAACACAGGAGGTAATGACGAGACGAGAGGTGGAAATGTCAACATTGAATATTGAATATTATTTTAAAATATCTATTTTATTTATTGTAACGTAATATTGACGTAACAATGGAACACCTATAGGTTTGTGGGTAATGGAAAGTGTGTAGTTTTCTACAAAACCGTATCTAAAAATATTGACAGTCTGGCCGGCTTCGCACTCTTTTCCCAGCGGGGTAGGCAGAGACCGCAGCCTTTCACTTGCTAACAGTAAGCCCTTATTCCAGCATTTAAGTTATTAAAGTACAGTTCTCTCATTTCTCATTAATGACGCTACGGCTAAAAAGTCGTTGAAAAACCAAATGATAAGATACGACGCAAGCACATAGAAAAATTCGTGAGGTCCGCTGGTTCGTTACGTTGCTTAGTTGGTATAGCGTCTGGCACGGTATGCTTGAAGACGCCGGCGCCGGTTCAAAACCGGCGAGATGGAAGGTATTTTTTCTGAGTGTATTATTTATCTTTGCAATAATAATTATGTTTCATTTGCCTAATTTTATTGTATTTAATTATTTTGTAATTCAATTTAATTTTTAATTTTAGTTTAATATGGACAAATTTTATTTATTTTTTTTTCATGTAAATAAATTAAGTTTAATTTTTAACATTGCAGCGCCCTTGCAGGGTTCATGATTGGTTCATAACAATATTTTAATAACTACAAATGTACAACATGATACGCAATGAAGAATTTGAATTTGAAACCTGATACATATTTTCTGAGGTGAACAAAAACAAAAGAAACCCCATTATATTCAGTTTCATATAAGTAAATATTACACGTGTTTGTAGGTACCATAACAAAGGTGAACGGACAGTCATAGGTTTCACCAAGCTCCAGTCGATTCCAGTAATCCATACTCGAGATTCCACGAACTTGTAACCCCTAAATAGCTACAGCTAGGTAAGTACAGTAAACCACAGGTAGAGGAATCTGTTAATCAAAGCCAGCGCAATCAATTACCGGGTACGCAATCAAAATGGCCGACATTCCTGCGAGCATCAAAGGATTCTGTCCTCTCTATCTATACACGTCAAATGATAAATATAATTAATGAAATCGAAGCACTTAATTATTCATAATCGACTTGCCTTTGATTTGTTGGCCCACACATGTTGTTATTTGGGTGGGCAGAAATACGTGTTTCTATTTATATTTTTCTTTGTGAAAGTACTAAGTCAAGTTTTTCTTGTTTCGAAGAAGCTAAAAAAATAAGTTTGTTTCCTTCTCATGTATACCTAGATATATATTGATGGGTCCTAAGTAAAGGGTTTGTCAACAAGAACTTTGTTTTGTAAATCAAAATAAAACAACAAATGTAGATGACAATGACTCAAATTTTTAATGTATTAAAAAAAGTAAGATTTGGCAATAATGAATACAAAATTATATGTAATAAATATCCACTACGACCACATTTACAGATGTCGATTCTTTCATCAACGTTTTTTATCACTTTTTGATAAAATGGTGGGGTTATTTCGTTAATCACTTCACGAATTTTGAGCTTTAAGGCTGCAATCGATTCGATTGGCTCCGTATAGACTCTGTCTTTAACATAACCCCATAAAAAATAATCCAGCGGTGTTAAATCACATGATCGAGCTGGCCACTTAACGGCTGAATTTAATGAAATTATGCGATCGGGAAATTTGGTTTGCAATAAAGTCATTGTTTTGGTGGCTGTGTGACCGTCTTGTTGAAACCACATGTTAGTGATATCCATATCATCAATATCCTAAAAACGGAAAGCCCTAGGTATATAAGGGCCCAACTAATAATTTGATTATTTTCACTTTTTTGTGGGAAATGCTTCATTTCATTATAATCTATAAGGTAGCGTTAAAACAAAATCAAACATATTCAAGGAAACTTCGAAATACAAGGAAATCTTGAAAATATACCGGCCCCCGTAGCATGGCAATGCATGACAGTCGCGACGCGCGCGATAAAATTTAATTAGCGTGCGCTATTGGCTATCTAAATTAGATCTGATTGAGACAGCCAATAGCGCGCGCTTATTTTCGTTTTTTTCGCGCGCACCGCGACTATCATGCGTAGCTATGCTACGGGGGCAGATTGAAAGTTTGGAAGCCTCTTTGGCCCTTATACATAGGACCCATCGATTATAATAATTGGTTATTATGCTGTACTTAAATGAGCCGTGGTATCTAATTGTTAGACATACCGCCTCTCAACCAGGGGCCGTGAGTTTGACTCCGGGCTGAAACTTACCATGAGCTTTTCGGTGAAGAAAAACATCGTGACGAAACCTGCCCGTCGATGAAGGTTCACAAGTCTCGGAAAACGTGAAACCCCCATCACGCGTCGGGAGCAGACCCGTGCAGCAGTGGGACATACAAATGGGTTGATAATGATGATGCTGTATTTAGACAAGTAAAACATGTACGAACTTAGGTCGTAAGAAAAAATATTTGTTCAACTAAAGCAATACCACGAAGGAACGTTTCTAGTGGAGTATGTTGGTTTTTAACATTGAAAGAAAATTGTTTTAAGAATATTATTATTTTTCAGTCACAATTCTTTAGCAAAGATATTAAATAGACTGGAAATAAAATTGACACATGTTATGATCAAAGAAAGGAACAAAATCGTATTTCCTACCAACTAACACAGTTGTCTAAACATCGTCGTGTGCAAATACTACCTACAATGTAACCTACTGAATCTAATGTAAATACAACACCTAATTGTGTCTTCATTATGTAACATTAATGTTAATTTCATAAATTTTATTAACAGGTGTTGAACTTCAATGAAATGGATATTAATTTGTGTAAAAAATAATTGCACAGGGAGAACAGAACCGGTTTCAGGGTTCTATTGCCAGGTAAATAAACGTGATAAGTTCTAAATTGCTGTGTAATTACGTGTGATAAAAAGACTATGTAATTGACTAGCACTTCTTATAAAGGGCATGCACACGTCGATATGAAAGTGCAACAAAGTGTTTACACGTAGTAAACATTTAATGTTAATCGAATTCAGAATATCACGATAAAATCCGATGTTTGATGAGGGTTTACAAAACTCTTCGAAAGCAGTATGGATAATCAAAAGAGAATCTTTTTTTTATACCAAGGGATGAACAAATCGTGCGCCTGGTGGTAAGAGATACGCCTTTCTGTAGCAGTTGTATTTCCACTCAGAGCTTTTAAATCGCAAAAATCTGAGGGACGTTTTCACCGCGCCCGTCATCTCGAGACATAACTTGACAAGTCCCATATCCCTGTAATTTCCAGCTCCTGATTCAAAATTGGAACGTACTAATGCTCATATTACTGCTTGGTAAGATGACCGTACTTTCGCGGGCAGAAGGAAGAGCTATTTCACGTAGAGCTCTACTGTTACTAAAATCTAGCTACGTGGTAGACTATGGCTTATCACTCTTGCACAAATGGACGTCCGCAATAACATTATAGATTCTCGACCCCCACCGTATCTCTGCAGGCGTCTCTGACACAGGAATTTCATTGTAGTTCCAAAACCGGTCGCCTCCTGCTCTGGCGCTGCGGTCACGGTATTATCACCGTTTAATTAACATTGCTATCATACCGGCTAATTGTTATATCGCGCAGAGCTGATTTATGGCGAGATACTATGCCCGACACCTTTATAATTGCTTGATTCTAACGCGAACGTTGCCTACAAACAATAGGGGACAGATTTGGTGATACGAGCACGCAAAATATTTTAAGCTTCATGTATTGCATGCAAATGTAAGTGATTTAAAATGAATAAACTTAATAATTATATTATAGGTGTGTATGAGTTGATTTACACAAAATGTATACACAGAATTTGGACATAAATTGACAAAATAACGTATAACGCCACCTGTCAAATATGCAGTGAACTTTTTCAAATTAGCGCCATCTCTGTTAATTAAATAGAACTATCATCGAAGTTAGCTACCTACCCGTTCTCGTTTATCACTGAGAGTTAGTTACATCGAGAGACAAATAAGTTTTAAAAATGTTTGTGTATTTAGATACTCTGCGATCTTTGGAACGAAGTGAAACTAAAAGCAAATTTAGGATTATTTGTTAATGACATTTATGTTCTAAGTATTTTAAAGAATGTACTTAGTATTATTTAGTGGTTAAAAGGTAAATTAAATATGAATTTGGGTAATATGGAAAAGCGAGTTCAGTGGATTGCATTTTAACTCTTAACCTTGTTTTTTTTTTAATTTATTAAGGCTTTGGCAAAGCCATCAGCCTAAACATGAAGTTTAATTATGTTTCTGCAAATATGGCCGCCACACAGAGGATAGGCAATTTAATGCGGCGTGCTTGGATTGACTCGGGATTCCTTAAAACGGGCCGATACGGGTATTTTAGTTCGAGATTCGTATAATTTCGCGTTTTAATCTTCAATTAAGGCACAATATCACTATCCTATTCCACTTTAAACTAGATTTCACAAAATAATTGAACGACAAAATAAAAACGACACTTTTCCCTCCAAAAGGTCCCGAGCGAATCCTCTTAACCTTGTTGTACTTCGATATCTATCGAAATTCTAATTAAATTCGAAAATCTATTTATTATTCCTATAAGAAAATTTAATTTACTAAAAAGAAAGGCGTTGTTTTATTTCTCGCCACCTTTTCAATATAACCCAAAACAAATCCCAGTCAACAGAAATTGTAACAGAAATGTAAACGGAAGCGCGACATGGCGGGCGAGTTAATTTACGCGCGCCGGGCGGCCGGTACCTGAGCGTTTCCGGTCCGGCCGGCAGCGATGAAACTCATTCATCAAAGTTCGGGGACGACACGCTGCTTCCAATATACCGTGAGTAGATAGACGTTTAGCGCCTAGGACCTTTTAGAAAATTGAATTCTGAGTTAGGTAAACATTCATCAGTCTCATGGAATGGAGGTAGCTAAGGACGTACCTATATTTTTATTATTTCTCTCTGAACTGGAAAAAGTTGCGGTTTTTTATATCTTAAAAGTCGATACTATCTCAGCTAGAATACAAATTATTCCCATACAAATACGGTTTATTTTGGTAGGGGCGAGCGGCTGGGAAACTGGCTTTATTACAGAATTAATTTTTTTACAAACGAAATTACAAACGTATATTATTTAGTAATACGTGTTCTATTTACTTCAGTTGATAAAAAAAAAATCATTTGTACATGTAGAGTAAGTACTTATTGAATGCATCGGTTTTCTTGTAAAATTTCGGAGTAAGTTTATGTTTTTTTTCTGTCGTGAAAATTTTTAGAAATCGTTTTTTCGCACCATATAATAACGTAGGTAATAATCAATGTAGGTAAATCCTCAATTTATTTTTACTTACCTATATTTTTTCCAAAGCGATTGTTTTAACACTTTCACTGTTACGCGTATGAGGAATCAACCAAAGTAATTTGAGGCTGTACCTATAGACTCGTAATCTTAGAATAACTCGTAATGTTATTATGTATAACATTACGAGTTATTTTTGGAGCTATTTTTAGTAGCAATAGCAGCAGCTCATTGTGATAGAGTTTGTCCAAGGAACTACCTACTTAAGTATTATTTCTGCTGCCAAGGAGTTACGTGAGCGAGCATTACTGCGTTCAGGTTGTGAAGGGTAAGGTTACTGGTAAAATTACAGGCACATGCGATTTTTAATTTATGTCGCAGCGCGACAGAAGTGTTGCCCGTCAGATCTTTGGGATATGTAGTTCTAAGCTGCACTATGACGGTTATGGACAGGCGTGTCGCTTACCACCATGCGCATGACTTGGTCGTCCATCGTAAAAGATAAAAACGATAAAATTATGAAAGTAAAAATAGAATTATGTATAATAATAACGCACACATCTCAACGTAGCCCCGCACTAGGGAAACCCTGTGTCGCGGGTGCCATAGACACACACATAGACAACCACAAATTACACCCAAACTCACGAGAGAAATAAATGTAGGTCATACAAATATTTCTCCCGGCCCGGGAATCGAACCTGGGACCTCTGCGTGGCAGTCCGGCGTGGTAACCGTTCGACCACGGAGGCAGTCAAAATATAAACTAGTGTTTTAGTGATTCAGATGATACATTTCATAAAATCTCAATAGAAAATTTCATCTGTGTAATAGCAATAACTCATAAACCGAAATCTAACTTAAGGTCATAGTTTGCTAAATACCTTCACGCACTATTAATTTAGACGCTGTCATAGCTGATAAGGGTTAAGCTTTTAGATTATAGAATTTGAATTTTCGTTTTACCCACTGACGTAACATGTAGAAGGATCCTATCGAATACTTGAATAAATAATAATAATATAAAAACGCAACACAGTCTTAGCCCTGCACTACGGAAAGCCTGTGTCGCGGTTGCCATGGACACACACATAGATAACCACAAATTACACCCAAACTCACGAGAGAAATAAATGTAGGCCATACACATATTTCTCCCGGCCTGGAAACCGAACCCAGGACCTCTGCTTGGCAGTCCGGGATGGTAACCGTTCGGCCACGGAGGCAGTTAATACGTATAGGATATAAAACTAAAAAGAGACGAAAAACAGCGGTTTTCTTGCAAAATTTCGGGGTACCTAAGTTTGTGTATTTTCTATAGTAAAAATTTTGAGGAATAGTGTTCCTCAATTTTACTATACATTTCTTCCAAAGTAATTGATTCAACACTTTCGCCTCTTAATAAAAAATAGTTCTAAATGTACAATCAATAACACGTCAGTTTTGACACTGTGTTTTAACTATTTTTTTTGTTAACTTATTATGTACCACTGCTGGGTATATATATGTTATATAAAATATTATAACGTATGATGATATATATATATATCATCATACGTTATAATATATAATATAGTACATATATATATATGTGTGATTATAAGCAACGTATGATGTTGTCTAATAAGACAACATCATACGTTGCTCCGATCCCAAAGGAAGTACCTAACTAAAGCACTTGTGTGATGGAAATTGGAAACAACGACGGTACCACAAACACAATGAATGAATGAAATATTAATATAATATTGTATTGGATTCTCGTTTATAAATGGATAATTAAGTATTATGTATATATAAAAATAATCATACATTATTCGAAATAAGATCCATTAAGTACTTTTTGATTTTTAAATAGTATTTTTTCAATTCCGTAATTTTGAGTGTCGAAAATTTAGGTTTTCTACATTGACCCGGCCGGGGATCGAACCTCCGATGGCGACGCCATGAAAACCGGTATGCAAGCCACTCGACCACGGAAGTCGTCACGGATTTAGATTTTATCATCATATATGAATATAGCCTTAAAATTTTGAGTAAAAGTTACTACTGGTTAAATCAGCGATTTATGTCATTTCTTAATTTTCGTATTTTTAATCATCATCCAATGTTTCCAAAATAATTGTAATAGAACTAACATAGTTTTAAGTTTTTATTTTGTAACTAACACCATAATCACATGGGCTCTGACCTGAATTAAATTATTTATTATTATCATTTATCTCAAGCGGTATACATTTATTTATATTTTTAGCGGTATATATATTCAGCGGTATACGGATTTAAATAAAAATTTGCAAGCAATAAAATTACTGAGCATTATTGACTCTGAATAACTGGTAATTAGAAAATCATCACAATTCATAATAACTTAACACAAATATCATCAATATGAATCAAAAACGTAAAAAAATTCACACCTAACTACAAAACAAAATCATTCAAACTAATATAAAACTACCATTTAAAAAACTCTTTTAAATATCAAAAATTAATGAAAGCACCATCTGTTAAACTTTATTCGAACTAACTGCTAAACTTGTTTATCAACTTTTAAAAGTTGCTCGCTAGTGACCCCTACCGACGAGTAGCTGAATGATGTTGAGACCATTTTACTTTTGGTTTGATGACCATTCAATGATAGATGGCATTGGGAAATATGAACTATATGGGAAACTGAACAATGTTGTTTTATAATGATTTTGTGTTTGAACGATAAGGCGTAGGAATTGAATATTTTATAATAAGTTCCTAGTACAAATTAAGCGAAGGATATATAATACTTATTGGAAATTAAACCAATAAGATAACCAATATAAGACATGTCAACCACTACAAAATCGTGAAAGACAACCAATAAGAAATTTATTGATAATTTATAATGAACACTTGTGACCACTGTAATAACATAATATTATATGACCTTACGTTATTGTTAATTTGTACAAACTGTTCAAGCATTGTGACTGTTCGCTTAGTTTTTATTTTTGTTTTGATGACAATTCCAATACGCTTGGTAAAATAGGAAATGAAACTATTTTTCCGGATTTAAATCGCGTATATTTGTTTTTCAAACAAACCGACGATGTTTCGGGCCCTTTACAGGTCCCATGGACGTTTGGTTTGGAGGTGGTACCACCTCAGTCAACCGTGACCAAACGTGAAAAAACATGTACTGTACACGATTTAAATCCGGGAAAATAGTTTAATTTCCTAAGTGTAACAATCGCGAAAACCTAAGAATTTATAAAATGTTAGAGAAACTCAGTTTATTATTCATTCCACCATATTATGTTATGTTTTTGGAGTAGTTGCGTATAACATTAATAAAATTTATTTAACTCTTCAGTCTTATATTTATTATGAGCACACTTAAATAGTACTATGATGAAGTCGAAATTATTTATGCAGAGCGTATCACTATGTCGATTGTACGAATATGAAGAATTAGTTTTAATTGTTTACTGTTTCATGTACAAGTCTTAAGTAAGTAAACTAATATTGCAAAATTAAGCAAATTCGGAAGATTATAGTACTTACGTATTTAATTCAAATTTGGAATTTCATTTGATTCAAAATGGATTGGGGCAGTAGCGATGAGCCGGGCGCGTCTGTCGAGATTTTTTGCGCGATTTTTTCGACGATATTATTATGAGAAAAAATGCGGAGTCAGTAGAGCGAAACGTGGGGTGGGGGCATGACGAGGGTTCCCCGGTTTGATTGAAGCGGGAGGTGGGGGGCGGGGCGGTGACGTCATGCTCTCATAATAGGCCGTGCCGTGCAGTGATGGCTGCCGTTTATCAAGAATAAGTGTTAGCTGTGTGCACTTGGACTATTTTTGGAGTACAAAGTGACTTTTGTGGCAATTGTAGGAATTATTTAGATTGTTATAATAGCGAACAACTCTAACAAGTAATATAAATACAGGTTCTAATATTTGAGTTACAACAGAATTGTAAAAGATATATTTTTTGTCTAGATCTCTTATTTTCTTGTCTTTGTAGCAATATTACATAATTTATGTTTAATTTGCAAAGTTAACTTTAACGATTGTTAAGTGATAAAATAGTAAATATAGATAGCAAAAAACAATATGTAAAGTGTAGTAGTCTGTGCACTAAAACTAATAACTAGTAGTGATCTACACAACTTATTAAAAGTTTTAAATCGGAAAAACTTTGTCTTGAAAAATTAACAAAAAGCTAGTAAAAGAAGACAAAGTAAAATTACAACGACTGTTGAGAATACTTTCGCGTGATGATGGGCGGAGCAGAGTTCGCGTGACATGGAGCAGTTAACGCGGGAACACCTCGCTGGGCACATCACTACGCCTCAATACGCCTGTTCGCGGTTGGCGGTTACAAAACGTCTGAGGCTTTTATTATCGTAGACTACCTATTTCTCTTTTTACTAGTTGTTGGTACATCTGATACGTAAGCGCTTAATTGCTTACGTACACAGTTTTAAACAATAAATTATACCTACCTTATGTCGTCAACGTTGGGTTTCAGTTTTCAATATCAACAAATAGTATCTTACATCAATACGTTTTTGTGAGAATGACTGGTGAACACTAGTCATAGAATGTATAGGTAAACTAAACTAACTAAACTAAAAACTAATGTAAGGCGAACTAGTACCATCATCGTTATCCTCACACTGTCATGTACAATTGCGGACAAAAGTAGCCCCCTTTGTGTAGCGAGGCCATATCTGCAAAATGACAACTTTTCCGGAGAGAGGTTAAAAGGTTCCACGAATTAAATTAGTCGGTAACTTTTAGTGTTCAAATATGAGTTACAAAATTTCACATATACATAATTTGTTGCACTTTTGACGTATTATCATGTGGTTTTATTATATTATATACCAGGGTAAGATATCTTAAATTAAAATAATAATAAACGGGAGGCAACAAATATAAGATTTTTACTACCAGATGGCAAGTAACAATGTACGCGGTGGAATATGCTTGAATAGAAGGAGTTTGTTCATTCTCGCCTTAAAAGTGCCGATGTTATATTTATTTATTCTCCTTACAAAGAGAATTTCGTATTTAAAAAAACATCACACATCATAGGCTAAATTCTTAACGAGATTTACGAATTTAGCCTACTAACCTCCATTAATGCGAACTCTTGATTCGGCACAAAAAACAGAATTACTAGAAATAATGGTTTGACATGATAATCATAGATTATACCTTTATTTTATAACTAAAAGAAGGCGTACTAATTATATTTTACGCTTTAATTTACCGATATTGCGCTTGAAGAGTAAAAGAGGTATTTCGTTCAAAAACGGAGTTCCGAGGTTTTCAAAATTTGCCGACGAAATGTTTTCGTGAATGCCAAAAGCAATTGGAAGATATAAGATATAAGGTCTCCTGCTGCCAGACATAGGAAGTCATTAGAAGAGACTTCAGACCTAGTTGAAAAAATGCTTGTAGGTAATGTAAAAGATCCTAGGTGCAGCTCCCACTGAGGCCTACACCCTGAAATTTTCAAATTAATTTGGAAAGGGGGTATCTCAGTAGTGGTCCCATTTAGAAAGAAAATAAAATGTTTCATTCTTTAAATTCAAGAAAATTTTATCATTACGGCAAATTTTTATGGCGAACGGCTATGGGTGGAACTCCCGGCCTGCAGGCTTACTCCCTAAACTCTATAAAGTGGTCCTTGTCAAGGTAAGAGTGAATAAGCATTATCTATTTAAGTGTGTATGTTCTATCGTCGATCTCATCGTCATTTTCCGTCAGGTGAGATGGAGATCATTTGACCTCGCGAAATTATTTTTTTATTAAAGAAAATCATCGATGACGTCGGATAAGGTTCACATAACTATTCCGAGTCCTGTGCTCCCATCGGGCCAGCATTGCTATGGCCAAAAATCCCCTCCTTATAGACCTGAGCCAACCGGAGAAACATGTCACTCCCCTCGACACTGCCATTTAATGCCATTCTTCGATGACGGTCAACCGTTTACCACTATCTAAAGGAATATTTATTTATTTATTTACATCCTGGATAGCACAAAGAAATGATTTTCGAACAAACATGCACCTTGTTCAGGGTATTGCAATCTATAAGCATACATTGACATACTAATGTTGACTATTATATTTTCTTTAAAAAATATTTAAATTATCTACATTCTATTAGAAGTTAAGGGTGGCTGGCGAGTGATAGAACATTTGTTTGTCTTATCTATCTGACAAGAACTCTTCTATTGAATAGTAACTGTTAGACTTCTGTTATACGTAACATTTTGAATATTTGTCACCAGTTTTATAGCTAAAAAAGTCCCGGATATACTATTCTCGTGTTCTACTGGGCAAGATTTTCTATTACATTTTTTATTACTTTTTTCGTAACTGGGTAAGCCTTACTATCCCACTAAGCTTCCAAAAACGGACATTCTTTACTAGTGGTCGTATGTCATCGTATGAAAAACAGTGCTTGGTACTACGTCAGTGGTTAATGTGGGTGATACTTTCGAACGTGATGTGGTTAGTGTAGTGTGCAATTCTATTTGAAAGATTTTTACATTGTACATTTTATGAAAATGTAATTTATGTTAAGATTAATAGTAATTGTTTTTATGAAAAATAGTGCCCGCATAATATTAATACGAAAAATAAAAATAAACCGGCTATTCTTGACAGACGTTTTCACAAAGTACAAAAATACTTTTCTATGATAAGATTCCGGTAGAGATTCACAATTTGCCAATCACAAAGCTTAAAACTAATACTTATTGAAACAAAAACTCTATAGGCACTAAAGTTTTATTATACAGCTCCTACGTATTTGGATGTCAAAAATCCGTTGCAGTGATCCATTTAGCTCCTGCAAGTTGACACAATCTAGATATTATGTTTGAAATAAATATTGTCCTAGAGTTTTTTGCTCAAATTCAAATTCAAATTCATTTATTTGCTTGTAACATGGTTTTAAAAAAAGTTGTAACATAAAATAGTCCCGGTACAATACATGTTTCGCTAAAATAAAATAGCATGCAAATGTTTATATACAAAAGTCAAAATCAATTTCAAAATTACAAATCTTTAGGGTTAACTTTACTATAGCTATAACATAATGTCGAATATCACGTAAATTAATGCTCTAAATATTCGTTTACACTATAATACTTTTTTATCATTAACAATTTGTACAATTCACATGTCATTTTCATATATGTCAGGTTTTTTATGTCGTTTGGTAGTTTATTGTAAATTTTTAAGCACATGTAGTATGAACTTTTTTTAAAAAGTGCAGTTCTTGGTACATTCTCTACAACAAGCCTGTTTGGGAGTCTTCTGGCACGTGGGTTAATTGTGGTGGCTCATTCCTCTCAGGAGAATCTGCCTTACGAATGAGCTGTAGATTTTAATCAATGTAACGATTTCGAGTGCTTGCCTATGTAATAAACATTATTTGACTTTGACTATATGACTTTCATAAGAATGAAGTAAACGAGGGTAGCTGCTCGCTGCCGCCGCCCGTGTTCGCGCTCGTACTGAGTGAACGGGAGTCGCAGCTTTGAGGCGCAGTTTTCGTCGAGTCACTGCCGTGGAAGCTCATTATTAAGGACCACAGACTGGTACGAAACTGATCGAACAAATATTCGACTTAAGTATATGAGTTCTCCGTTAGTTTAGTTAATATGCTGAGTTTCACGGTGGTTCTATTCTTAAAAGTCGTATGTTTACCTTTTTCATGATTATAAATTCATGGATAGAAGAAAATTTTTGTAGCAGTAGAGATCCTTCTGAAAGAGTTCGTCCAGGGAAGTACTGCCACCTTATCTATTTCTGCCGCCAAGCAGTAATGTCAGCATTACTGTGTTCCGCTTTTGAAAGGTAAGGGTGCTGGTGAAATTATAGGCACATGGGACTTATCAACTTATGTCTCAGGGTGACGGGCGCAGTGACAGTGCGCCTCAGATCTTTGCGATTGAAAGAGCTGAGTGGCGCTGCAACTGTTATGGACAGGCGTGTGGCTGACCATCAGGCGCACGACTTGTTCGTCCCGTCACTTGATATTATAAAAAAAAATTGACATGAGCTACAGATTAAAAATAATGATGTACCTAAAATATATTGCACAGAAAACATGCCTTAAGCCAATATGGTACTTAGTCAGGAGAACCACGATACATGTAGATGTAGATAATATTTAAGCATAATCATATATAACTATACGTCTAAGAAAAATAAAGTACGGATTTTATTTATTTATCAAGTTGCGTTGATGTAAATTATACCTATATAACACAAAGTTCTATATCAAATTCTAATCCTTTTTATGTTGACACATCACTTTATAGCAAAAAGAAAAATGTATTGTTTGTAATTTGCTTATATACTTATGGGTGAATATCACACTCTTGGCCATAAGGCCACATCTGCAAAATTACAACTTTTCAGGAGAGACACATCGAAGTCATAAATGCACTTTTGACGTATGATCACATGAAGCTTTATTATTCCAATGGTGTGATAACTCTATGTAAGTAGGTACAAGTTTAATTACTACTTTTTTAAATATCATGGATCTTGGATCGAAAATATCCAAACCGCTATTTTTCGTAGGTTCTTGTTGTAAAGATGATACATTCTTATCAAGGGGTTATAAAAGGAAGTATTGTTCATAACGTTTGCAAGCAAAATAAGTAAAATGTCTTGTAAGGTATTTTGAGGTTGCGCCTAGTAGAGAAGAAATAATGTTTTTCTTTCCATATCAAGTAGAATTTTTGTCAACATATGTGATATAGGCAAAGTAAATGGCATATATAGATGGTATCACGTGCCTTATTTGTTTTTGTCGGTTTCCCAAAATTACTTTTAAATTTCGTCATTATTTTAATGATTAAAATGTCTTGTTATTGATTAATTTTTATTTTTTTTATTTAGGTTAGGTTTTCGCGGGTTGCGCCTTGTCGGCAAAAAATAAAAGCAATGTGTCGTTTTTCATATCAAGTAGAATTTTTTGTGTGACATAAGCTAAATAGTATATATAGTTAATGCCACGTGGCTTGTTTGTTTTAAATCTATTTTGTCGGCTTTCCTAAAATTACATTTTAAATTTCGTCACTTTTATTATTGATGGTGCGATACGACCTATTATGAAAAAGCGCTAATACGTTGTCTAATGTGAAAAAGTAAATATTTAAATTGACTATGGAAGACTACGGTCCTAGAACAAACATTGGATATTTCAGTAGACTCATCATCGTATTAAGGCTGTTTGCACAGTTGGCACGCGGCAATGAAACAAGCTATGACATATATAAGTCTGGCAATTTGGAGTTATTGGCAAATTACGGTTCTAGTGAAACGTATTTTCGTGTTACTTTGTTTTCAATTCTCTTGAATTGTTGAAGGAAATGTAGTAGCAGTAGAGGTGAAGTTGTGAAGGAGTTCATCCAGGGAAGTACTGCCACCTTACCTGTTTCTCCCGCCAAGCTGTGATGTAACCATTACTGCGTTCCGGTTTTGAAGGGTAATGGTGCTGGTGAAATTACAGGTACATGGGACTTTTCAATTTTATGTCTCAGGTGACGGCCGTAGTGGCAGTGCCACTCAGATCTTCGAGTGGCACTGTAACTGCTATGGACAGGCGTGTCGCTTACCGCCAGGCGCACAACTTGTTCGTCCAGTCACTTGATATCATAAAAAATCTCTTGAAATGTACATACTTAATGCGTTTCGGATATACATTTGATCAAAATTCATTCCTATCTGAGTGGTCTATCTGTTGACTATCGAACAAGATACAATAATAAGTATGATATAAACATGTAATTACAATACCTTGCTTTTATACATAATACAAAAGTGATACTGCCAACCAATCATGTCCATTATGTGGTCTCAAATTAGGGAATTCTCTGTAATATTAACTTCTACGCTATCTTACGAACGCGTAGTGCATCGCTACTCCGTCGCATGCTGCTCAGTACGAACGGCATCTTGAGCACATTAATGGAAAGATGGAAGTCCCTAATAACGCACACACGCACACAGTCAATATAGCCCCTCACTAGGGAAACCCTGTGTCGCGGGTGCCATGGACACACGCATAGATAAACACAAATTACATAGAAATAAATGTAGGCCATACAAATATTTCTCCCGGCACGGGAATCGGACCTGGGACCTCTGCGTGTCAGGCAGGCATGGGAACCGTTCGGCCACGGAGGCAGTTGCTGGAGCAGTGGATGCGCAAGCACACTGCTGCCAATGGGTAGCCAGTTTTTCTGACATTGGCTGGGTACGTTAAGTTCCCATCTTAATACCTATATATAATATTTGTTTTATTTTATTCTTTGAAACCTAATACTAGCTTAAGTATTTTTCTTTGCTAACAACTTTTATGGATGAATGCATCAGAATTAAATGGATTATTATTATTATTAATATGAACAATAAATATGTCTCCGTAGGCGCTGCCCAGAATACACAAACCGGAATCATTATTGAAAAGTTCGTACCTTGAATTGGTTCTACCTGGAATCTTAAATTGGATCACTAAAAAAATTATAATAGATAAGTAATTTTTATAATAATAATAATGATAATAATTGAATTATTTATTTAGGCATGAGTCCCATTATATTATATCTCATCCCATTATATTATGTTATACATTCATACAATAATAATTAAAATTAAAAACAAAAAATTAAAATTAATAATAAAATGCAAGTTACTTATTAAAATGTCAACAAAAATAAAAATTAAATTATAATTGGGAACGGTTAAAGCTATTGCGTTAACCGTTCCCAATTATAATTTACCTACAATATAATTATAATGTACCTACAATAGGTAGTCGCATGTTTAAAACAAAGTTTGCACAAGTTCATTCTTGGATTTATTTAGGTAGTCTTTCTGTAAAACACCATGGACGATTTAGTAAAACAGGGCGTAAAAATTCTCGACACACATCATAATTACCAGTTTCAATGCGTTGGTAATGTATGTTTCGAGAATGAGCTAAAATTTTCAAGCATTATTTATTAAGTAAGTTCGACAGTTTGATTACCTAAACAAGAGGTTCATAATATAAAAATACAATTAAAAAATTTCACTACACGTAAAGAATTTATACAAAACCTTGAGCACATCGGATGGGAACGAATTACTAACCCAGACCTGGCCGAAAAAAATGCAGCAATCAAAGATCGAACTGATAAAAAAGAAAAAGCAAGGCCAAATTATAGACAAGAGCAATGATCGCTGCCGGCGGGCGTAGAATAGAAGGGTATTATTATTATACCTATGCACACATAGTTATACGAACGTGGACTAGTTCAGCTTCTTTTGTTACAGTATGAAATGTTATATGACAAATGATGACAATATAAATTATTAGACAGTAAAAAAATTTTTATACATCGTCATCAACATAAGCGACCATTAACTAAAACCAAAATAAGAACATCAGTCGTCGGTATATAAATAAAACACGACCGATCATCCAGACAATAAGTCTTAAATAATTTTAAAATCAATGTTAATAAATTTGTCGAAGAATCAATCTATCGCACTTTCATTTTTAGTAAGATAGTTTTTTTTTATTCAGTTTTCAGACGATAAAAAAGATGTTGTTCGAAGAATGTAATACACTACAAATTTGTGTTATAATGTAGGTATAATCAAACAGTCAATAATTCACATAAGTGTTTAGAATAGACAGATGATAAAGTTATTGAGTCTAGGTAGGTCGGTGTTCCTTATGTAATTTGAAATGTTGTATAATCACTTATGATGAATGTTTAAAAGGTAAAACATTTCTGGACCGGTTTCTAAGCTCTGCATGATCTGTTAATACAAAGAATGAACATTTAGAAAAAAAACCTTCGATCCGTCCGGATTCCAACCGACGTCTTCTAGCATAGCGTGGCAGACGCTATACCAAGTAAGCCACGGAATGAACCAGCGGACCTCATGAATTTTTCTATGTGTTTTTGTCGTGTCTTTGTATTTGGTTTTTCAACGACTTTTTAGTCGTAGCGTTTGAGTGTTCGATCTTTGTATTAATAATTATAACAAACTAGTGGAGTAATTTCACAAAAAGTAATTAAATATGAAGTCAATAAAAATTTAAAATTTCTGAACTGGTTTCTAAAGCTCTGTAATGGTTTTTCAAAATACGCTTTGGTATTGGTATTTTGTTTAAAACTTTGTTGTATTTTTGAATGTCATACACGTATTTTCTTAGTAAACATTGACAATGGTGAATCAACAAAAATATTCATCATAAGTGTATATATAATAAATGTTTACAAAATAAAGACATTTCTGAACTGGTTTCTAAAGCACTTTTATGGTTTTTCAAAATACGCTTTCCATCCATTGGTATTTTACTTGAAATTTTGCTGAATTGTATTAATGAGATTTTTGTGTGAAGTAACTCCACTCGTTTTTGTTAAGATTATTATTACTAACACAAAGATTGAAAAGAGGTCGAACAAAGGTTGCTGTATTACCATAGTGTTATAAGAACATTAAATGAAAACTCTTATAGAATTTGTTTTAGTTTGTTTCCCATAGATGTGTTACACTATTTATCAAGTGGAATATGAAAATATTTTTTTTCTGAAACTCATAAAAAATGTAGCTTCGAATATCAAAATTTGGGCATTTAATTGCTTCCCGCTACTATATGAATCACATGCTCGATAGATGAACAATAAAATCCAATCAAAAATTTCCTCGAAAAATATCTTAAAAGATCTCTAACGGATTCGACGTCGGCGCAAGATTGAGATTAATATTCAAATCGTTCGATAATTTTACAAATTCGCCATACAAACGAGCGGGTGTGTTCCTGTAATATGAGTGTACATTAATTTCGCCGACTCTGCATGTCAAACCAGCAATTCCCTTGTTATTATCTTTATTTAAAGCTAATTTATCAACGTAAGGGATCATTTTCGATAAACGCCTCATTGTCGTTTACTTTTGAAGGTTAAAAGGTTTTATAAGGAAAGTTAAACTTCAGTTTGCGCATTTATAGTTTGCATTTAAGAAAATTCCGTAAAAAAAAATTTAAAGATTTATATATACAATGTACCATGGATATTTTAAATGAAAAAAACAAACATCATCTGTCTAAAACTGCCTAACTTTATTTCTTATTTGTAGAAAGAACCTAATAAATTTCCACATACGTGTTACATTTATCCAACTCGATTTAAAATCAACTATCTAACATCCATCTAACTTCATTTAATACTAACTAGTTCGTTAACTTCAACATGTAGTAAATAAATGGAATTATTCAAGATTAGTAAAAATTATGTCTACCGGCCGTCAACAAAATTTACCTCGAAGACCACCTGCCGACATGCTGAATGACGTAAGGTAATTAAACAGACAGCATGGTTTGTTTTATTTACCACTTTGTACATGTACGTGGTCCGTGTATAGATGAATATCAACTTAGTAGATTCGTTGTAGATATGTTATGTACCTACTTACAGCCGCAGAAGGCTATAAACGCTTTGTACTTTGATAGATATTGAAATTTTAAAGTCGCAAAGTGAATTCAGAGGTTTGCGTTTTTAAGAATTTAAGGAAAATTCTAGGTTACAAGCACTGGGAAAGGCATTAATTTTAGCTAACCAAATAGACTATTTCAGCCAGAGATTAGATTAGATTATTTATTTATCAAATATAATATTACAGTATAAATTGCACTACATGCAAAGTATAAGAAATTATATTGAGATCGTTAAACAAAAATGGTTATTGTAAAATTAACAATTCATTAATTATAATATTGTTGTCTTTAAATTACATAACCATATTTATTCCTCATCAAGGATATATAATAACAAATACATGATATACATAGATTATGTGTTTGTGACTGTAGTTCTCAGTGTAAGAATCACCTGTATATTAAACGATTTTGAAATGATTTAAATAAATACAATAACCATAAATATTTCGAATAATGTAAACAGAACCAAGAAAATAAACGCAAGCAAAAAGATAGATGGGTAATAAAGGAGGGAAATACAAAAAATACCTAAAAATGTAAACTAAGTACTTATAAATGTCCCTTTGAAACAGTGGTGGTACAGGTTCGCAAAAACAATAGGTTAAGGCCTATGTCTAACGTTTATTGTTTTTAATTCTAGGTTTTTAGGATACTGTATTTTCAATTAAACATTTAATAAATTATAAATCATTTAGTTCAACTAAAATTGAAACTCTCTATTTCTTAAACTTAATACTTTTCCCTTTTTCTGACAGCATATTACAAAATATGGATAGATGGATGGTTGGACTCTTTGTTTTGTAATTTTAATATTATATTGATGTTTGCAATTGTCAAGTTATAGTATGTATTAACTTGACATTTTCCAATGTCGTTTATTTACAAAATTTAAAACGCTAATCCAGGTGTCTATTAGTCATCGCCCGCATATCTTATATGTCAGTGGGTATATATAATTTTGACATAAAACATGAATGTGGAAAGTTAATTAAAATACTTAATGAGTCGCCGGCGTTGTTAGTGGGAGCCGTCGACATGTACAAATGATATTAAATTAAATACAAACTTAGGTGGGCGTAATCATTTGTGTTTTAAGTGTTTAGACAATATGAATGGCGAATTAAAGATTAGAGATCGAGATATTTAGTTATTGGTGTAATTTGTATTGAGATAAGAAGTCTATATTATTATTACTATTTTTAAGTAGTTTTTAGTTATTTTTGCCAATAATGTATTCATTTAAATACAAATGACAGAAATTACAGGAACATGAGACTTGTCAACTTGGGTAACAGGCGCAGCGGCAGTGCCCCTTAGATCTTTGCGATTTAAAGCTCTGAGTGGCACTGTAACTGTTATGGACAAGCGTGTAGCTTACCACCAGGCGCACGACTTGTCCGTCCCGTCATATGATATTATATAAAAAAATGTTTATTATTCCATTTCACGGGCTATAAGCAGAATAACAAACCAGGGTTATGTATTCGCATAGCCTTCTGACGTAGAGTTATAGGCCGTTTTAACGTGCCTTATTCGTTTTGCTATTGTTAAAATTGTTATTTCTTTATTTAGTATTATGTAAATTTCTCTAAATGTTTGAGCTTAAATAAAGGCGTTATATTTTTTAATGTGACGTTTATTTAAAATTTTCAGCTGTTTTCGTGGATTAAATCAATTTGCTTAGTTTTAGAAATATAGGTATTTTGAAATCTTACTAGTTTTAATTTTTAAAAAAAAAGCTTTTATTAATAATTACAATGGGATGCGCGAAAGGAGCTTTCTTTTCCTGTGAGTACGTCTGATGCACCATGGGCAACAATCGACGAGTACAATTGGCAACTCCTTTCATCACGATGGTAAGCATTATAGTGTATGCCGTCGATACGATAAGAAGAATAATAATTATTATATATTATATTCATATTTAATTCCAGCTGAAATCAGTAAGTGGTAGGTACTCATAAGTATGTTTTGCAAAACCCAGCACTGCACCTATATAAACAATATTAATTATTTCATCAATTCAAGAAATAGTTGAAATATTTTCTATTATAAAGTATGTTTTTAATAATAAATTATCTTTATATCTACAACGGGTGTCAAAAATAAAGAAACTTTTAATACGACGTAAATAAATACCGCTGTCTGATCGATCCATCATTTCAACTATAAAATGTGACGTTTATGTCGACATAAAGCTAATTGAATGAAATTTAGACAACACTCTTGTTGTATTCGGTCTTATCCAGATGTCTTTCGGTTAGTAACAGGTATTGCAGAAGTATATATCCAGTTACTTGCCTATGTATGACGTTGCCAGCTTCTTGGTCACGATAAGCCAGAATTTGGGTTTCGATTGGATTTTCTATATGAATCACAGAGTAGAAACATGAAAAATGGTATGAGAGAGGTTTCGTGGGGTGCAGGAACGGAGCCTCCCTGCGCAACATACCATTCCTACCCTGTACGTCTAGCGCACCCGGGCAACAATCGGCGAGGTGGTGGATCGTGGGACTACTATTTACTATTTATATATCATTGTAATATATGATGAGCCACACCTACTTATGTATAAGTATAATGAATGAATATATATATATATATTTAAGTATATGATAAAATGTTGTTACTGTACAGCGAAATGTGACGTTACGAAAATTTTAAAAAAGCAACTTTTACTAGCCATCATCACGATACAGAAAGGGCAAAACATTCCAAATTAGATTATAAGAAAATGCCGCCTCTGGCTCATAGAAAGTCGTGCGCGCGCAGTCACGCCGTATTATCGCGTCCAAATCTCTGCGCCGGAGCACATTAAAATCTTACATGCTGTTCGCTTTATTAAGGCAGTTTAAAAAAAGCAGTTCACCTGATGGTCAGCAGATAGCGGTGAAAGGGACCGTTAGAATAATAGCCGCTAGAAAATCTCAATCTATGTAGTTTCAGACTACGGACTCTCCACTCATGCTTATATATTCGGATCAATTTATGAAGTCAGTTTTGACAAGTTAATTTTTGTCGTCCAGACGTATTTTTGATTTATACTTTGGATTGCATATGGAGATTAAGCAATTACATATCTAATGGCATCTAGATTATGGTTAAGTCGAGACAAGGCCAATGGAAAAATTGTAGCAATCTTTCATTGACGGTATTGCGTTAATGTTTACTATAACCGTTTAGACGTAATTTAAATTTACAAATTCATTGGTCACTTTAAGCTCATTTTTTATGATACCAAGTGGCGGACGAACACCTCGTACTCCTGATGGTAAGCGATGCGCCTGTCCATAGCAATCGTAGCCGCTGTCAATAGCAAAGATCTGAGGGGCACTGCCACTGCGCCCGTCATCCTGAGACGTAAGTTGACAAGTTCCATGTGCCTGTAATTTCACCAGCACCCATACCCTTCAAAATTGGAACGCAATAATGCTCACATTACAGCTTGGCGGCAGAAATACTTAAGGTGTCCTTTTCACAAGAAGCTCTAGGTACTGCTACTAACTTATATTCGTTAACACTACCGTTAAAAAAATTATTTTATACTTACAAAAAGTGGCAAAAATTTTATTTTCACGACTAAATATAGTTTGTTATTTACCAAATCAGAGTAATAAAATAATGTAAGCACAATTTTCGCTAATTACGCTTAAAAATCTTCATAGATAACAATGAACATGGCACAAGAATTATAATGTTGGTTCGGAATAACCACATGGATTGTTAAAGCATGTGGAAAACATGATTCCCACTCGTTTAATGAGACAATTAAAACATTGGGATGGGCTTACAATAGCCGAATTTGAATGCCGTGTGACGTCATGGCGTAAGCTGTTTTAACAGTTTGGTTGCGAATAGTTTTTATTGTAGATCAAGTAGGTTTTTATTTTTGTTAAAACATATTTTATTAATTTTTAGTACGAAAATCCTACTTTTTATTTATTCAGTTTGTTATGGTTCCTGTTATTAGTTACGATTGTTGAATTGCTGTTGTGAAGTGCAGAGATGAAGACTTGCTCTGGCCGTGAATAAGACAACTTTATTAAAAAAAATATTAATTCTTTTTTCATTATTAAGATAAGCATTTGTTTTAGACTAACATAACTTTTTTTGTAGCGGTAGAGCTCTTTGTCGATGAATTCGTCCAGGGAATTCGGCAAACAGTAATGTGAGCATTAATGCGTTCTGGATTTGAAGGGTAAGGCACATGGGACTGGTCAACTTATATCTCAGAGCGACGCTATGGACACGCGTTTCGCTTATCAACAGGCGCACGACTTCTTCGTCCCGACATTTGGTAAAATAAAAAACTTCTACAATCATTGTTAAGAAGTTTAAGTAAGATTTTATGAGCCGAACTTTTTTATGAATAACTTGAATAAAAAAGAACCAAGATGAAGTTAACAAATGAATTCATGATTTATGAATATCTTATTTACTACTAATTTAAAAAAAATAGTTACTTCTGGATATTGTCATGAGATGCATTTAAAATGATATTTATAGCTAACTAACGCGTGGCCGAACGCGTAGTATTCGACTTCCGACGACGGGTTCGATTCCCGAGTCGGGAGAAAATATTTGTATGGCTTACATTTATTTCTCTCGTGAGTTTGGGTATAATTTGCGGTTGTCTTTGTGTGCGTCCATGACACTCGCGACACAGAGTTTCTTCTTCATAATTATTATTATAGCAACTTTGTTTTGCTTATGTAATAACTGCCTCACAACTATTGTCATATGTAAGTACATAATGTACTTAAATTATTGTAACATCTATTTTACTTATATGTATATATAGCAATAGAAATTTTGTTTCGTTATATGTATATGACATCTAATAACGGTACTATAATAGTTAATTATGAATATCCTAATAAAATTGAGTTATTTAATATCAATAATCTTATGTCTGATTTGTTACGTCTATGTCTTTATTATTTTAAAGTAAAAATACAAAAGGGAAGTTGGTTGCTACGCTTTGATATATATTTATATAAAGAATCTATTTGTAATCGTACGTACTATTGAGTTTCTAATATAACGAGTCAAACAATACTTAGTTTCCGTTCTTCTTTGTTGACTCTACATAGGCACTTCTTATTTTTATTTTCCTTGTTTCATTAAAAAAAAGATTGACCTTGAAAATGTTTTTTTCTACTATCCTCATAGTTCAACAGTTGTATCCAATGACTTTTTCTAAATCATGATAACACAAGACAAATAATCAAAAGGAAATATAAAAATGTAAATGAAACGAAGCGATTGTGTCGGCATCATCGAACGTATAAATAAAAGGTGTAGTCTTAAATATTAATAGAGACGTTAACACAAATAAGCATAAGTATAACATGTAGTTTATTTTTATCATATAGTATAACTTTTTGTAGGGACCGAGGCCAGGTAGGGTTTCTGGTTCATTAATCAAAATCATTTGAAGGTCCCTTTAAATGAAGAGATGAAAAAGAAATAGAGTTGTGGAGTGGTTGAGGGTTGGTCATGCCTTTTTTGTTAATATAAAAAAAACTCATTTGCAAATGGCATATTTTGGCCTTCTATGGTCATTTGTTTTTTTCACGTTTTACTTCATAGTAATCATTCCTTGTATTGCTTACTAATTGAATTGCCAATGTATTTCTTAACTGTATCTCTTCAATATTTTTCTAAAGAAACGTTTCAATATTTTTTACGGATTTTATAAATTTATTTCATTCGTTGTTTATAATATCATCATATTTCCGCGTATTTATGTAATCATTTCGTAATACTATTTTTTGCATAGTATTGTCATTGAATACACAAATATACATTTGTTTATTATTCCAAATAAATTACTTTGCATTACGAATAAATGATATAAAATAATCTTATCGTGCAAGAACTCTACATCCACTCCGCTGGTTTTATTTCACATTTTTAATGTACATGTTTATATGCATGACTGTGCATTTAAGTATATAATTGTATATATCCTATAGCAACAATGTATATGGACTATATTCCCTTTTCAAGGTTACTCAATTTGCTTAAATATAATTACTATTCATGCTTTAACTCACCACTTGATTATCCAATTCGAATTCTAGTTTAAGGAATCCACCAACTAATAACTTAAAAACTGAAGTACAAAAATAAACCAAACACTACTAATATTATGGTCACTTGTCTCTTGCACTATTCGAAACAAAATATCGTCTCCGCATAATAAAGATTAAAATTAAATTCAAATAAAGTTTTAGAATATATCACCTTTTTCTTGACATAATTGATTTAGTTTATCGTCTTCCGACTCCACGTTAGAGTCAATTTATTTTTTTTCCACTAAACGAATGTAATAATATCATTCGGTCTAGTTGGGACCACCAAACCGCAAGCGATATTTTATTCATACCGTTGCCCCTTGGACTGATTTTCAACGGAGCGCATCTAATTGCGAACATCGTAAGCTCCTAAGACGGGGCATGTCACAAATCAATCGGCAAATTGGGCATAAATAATATCGTCCAAGTTCAAGTTCGCGCGAAAACTACATCCACAAATCCCCACAAGCAAAATCTGCTGTATATTCACAACACACAACTGTCCTTTTCACTCTTGAACGAAATGTCAAGTATTTCACGAAAATTACATCGGTCGGCGCATAATGAACGTCTGAACCCGCATTGAGCTAGCTGTCAAATCTACGAGCCGTCATAGTCCGCTGCCATGAGTGGGCCACACACATAGACACGTGGACGTGCAACCACGGGCACAAACACACTGACAGCCTCCAGCCGAGCGCGAACGTACAGGCACCCACACAGGGCTAGTTCCATGATTCATAAGTGACGCGCGCTTGTGTTGCGCCGGGTGGGAGTGCGAACATGCAGCGTGCTTTTAATGCGGCCTAACGAAATGATGCCTAACTGCAAAAGAGAATGTGGACTGTAACAGTTTTACAAAATGGCTGGTTATGCGCGAGTGTACACGCGCCTATGTGGCCGATCACATGAGAGATTAGCCGAATGCGTGTGAATGCATGTAGCGCAGCGCTACGGATGAGCGGGAAACTCTATGGATAGTCACTTCGGAGTTTCTACGATTGAAATCAAATTGATGATTTCTTAATCGAATTTGATAAATGACTCTATAATTGTGTTCAATAAGATTTTGTGTTACGAGATAAATTCATTGCAAATTTTGCCCTAGAGCTACGAATGTAATAATTTTAAACATTTACACTCTGCAAAGACAACTTCATACGGTTGTTGTTTTTGTATCACATTTAGTTGATGTCCATTTTTATTAATTATGCCATTATTTAAATTTTGTATTAGATTTGTAATTTTATATTGTAAGAGAAAATCCTAAAGAAGTTTAACATAACGGTTGAATAACATTTAAAAAATATTTTTATTAGTTTAAAATGATCACTTTCAAACCAACCAAGCGCGACAGTAAGCTTCCCTTTGATTTTCAGCCGTCGTTTACTAACACATACGCAAATTCATCGTGTCGTCCCGCGACGTGGGGGCCGCGCGAACTTGAAATACGACTTTATGTAAATCACGATTGAACTGTTAATCGTGCGGCGGGCACATGACAAAACATACAATCACTTCACGCACACACTGGCTGCTTGCGATTTGAATTTCGAATTCGTTTCCGTGGATTCCGCGTTAATTCTTACCTGAAACAAAAAAGGTTCATTTTAAATATAGTAGCATTCTTTTTCTTTTTTTATTGTTAATTTAAAAGACAATTTAAATACCAATATCACCTAATATATTCATTAAAATCAAGATAAAATATAATATATAAATCTATAATTCTTAAATGGATAAATTTTACATAAGTTAAAATGATTTTTTAAACGTTTATATTATTAAATATTGGTACGAAATTATTAATAACCAACTGACAATCATAGCAAACAGTCGACCAAGACAATAAATCCATTCATTATATTCTTATCAAGTAAGGAAAAATATTTTCAAAAAGTCGTTGCCTTTCTTTATCATTTAACCTATTGACTTTTATATCTTGACTATTACTGCGACAGGGTCACAAGTGGCCCCTACTGATAAATGGGTCAGTACAACAGTAGAGTCCACACATAATGGTCAAGTTCAATATAGTCGTAAAATATGTATGATTATAAATGTCATATCACAGTATGATTATCATATGGTAAGTGGGATCTTTTAAGAACAAACTTTTTCAGAATTGCTTTTTTTTTTTAAAAAAAAAGTAAAAAGTAGAAAAAATGCTAAAGAAATCCTGGTAAGGTATGATTATTTGGTTGGAGGGAATGTGGTGGGAAGGTGGTTGTAATTCAAGTGGTGATTTTAGTTTTATAGTATACTGTACCTACATATATTTCAAATCATGTTTTCTCTAAATAACAATGACGCTGTCGCTTAATATCGGGTGAGATTGTGGAAATGTGTCTATTTTATATTAAAAAAAATATACTGAATCCGGAATTTAAAACTGATAAAAAATAAATTTATAAATTATGCTTTTTTATATTTATAAAATTTTCATTATTTAATAAATGAGAAGAATGCATTTTCTTTCTTTTAATTATTTATTTCTTATTTAACAATAATGTTTCTTTAAACAATTTGCGAATTACATTGATATTTCCTATGGATAATAAGTAAATGCGAAAGCATCCATACTTGAATAATTAGGTAATACATACTACCTTCCTATTCCGTAGTTTGATATGTTTATGTTAGGGGGTATTTATTAGGAAACTATATTAGAATCATAAACATGACTAGTCGTATTATCTAAATTACTCGTTGGTATGTTTCCATATCTGATTGATATTTTGCTAGGCAACTCGATGTTCTCTATTTCTTGACACATATACATTTATAAAGCGTATTTAAATGAAGTAAGTAGAGGGAAGATTGTTTCTCCGTACCACCAGTTGAGATCCCGAATGTCCTCTAATGAAACATCCCTCCGTTTGGAAAATTTTGCAAATCATAATGTAGTAAATTGGAATGTTCTTTGGTAAATTAAAAATAAGGCACTTATACACTTTTGAACTTCAAACAATCTAATAGGGTCGGGAAAATAGGTAGGTGTGAAAATACCTATTAAATTTTTCAAACGCATTTATTCCTGTTTTCAAATGTTAGTAAAATAAAGTATTTAAATTAAGTATTTAAAGTGTTTAACTTTTGTAACTATAGTGAAAAATATAGTGGTTTGGAACATTGGACATAACTAATTGATGACTTTAACATCTTAGTTTGTGGGAAAGAACAAATATAAACGATTTAAATTAAAAAAAAAATCAATATCAGGCGACTTTTAAAACCATACATCAATCTCTATGTAGAATTTCCTTACTACGATATGGTTTTCATCACTTTTTAAAAGTCATGCCGTAGTAAGAGAAACTGTGACTGGTGATAAGAGTTTAGATGATATACTATACCCAATTTCAATGTTATGTATAATGGGAATATCAGTGAGAAGAAACGTAACACCTATATTAGATATTGAGACTCTATATAGTGAAGCAAATGGAAAATAACTCTCTCTCGATATTGCAGCGAGAAATTGACAACAGTGTTTGCCTATGTAAAGATACCGACTAAGAAATGTAGTTTTAAATTAAAAACGAATTTGTATTTTAAATATATCAATGTTGCGTATCAAGTGTGCAAAAGTAATGGAGTATGATAAAAATATACATAATAACATAAATCTTAATTATTTATTTCACTTAAACGAAAGTTTATCAGAAAAACAATAAATTGCAATCTAATAACTATAATTAATTACTTTGAACCCAAATTATGAACTATTATCATAGACAAAGATAAACTTGGTAATAAATTATTGAAAAAAATACAAAACAAAACAAGATCGCCTTATCAATATGTAATTAATACAAGAATGTTGCAAAAATGTAAACAAGAAGTTTAAAAGTTTTATTAACAGATGCAATAGAATCAATAAAAATTAATTTATTGTTCTTTTATCGTCAATGGTTAAAGTTTAAAAATATGTTTAGTTACGTTTTTGTAAACAATAAAGGTGAATGTATCTCGCAAAATGTAAATGTTTTTATAAGAAGTGGAATGTAATTTCCGTGTTTACTTTACGTTGTAAAACAATTATTGATACATTTTTTGATATATGATAACAAGTGAAGGGACGAACAAATCGTGCGCCTGGTGGTAAGCGATAAAGCCTGTCCATAATAGTTGCAGTGGCACTCAGTGCTTTAAACCACAAAGATTTCAGAGACACTGCCACTGCACCAGTCGCCCTGAGACATAAGTTGACAAGTCCCATGTGCCTATAATTTCGCAAGCATTCGTACCCTTCAAAACCGAAATGCAGCATTGCTTATATTACTGTTTGGCGGCAGAAATAGGTAAGTCTCTCACAGGGAGCTCTACTTTTACTAAATGATATATTACTCAAAGGTGGGTATAGTAAGTCTTACTTTCCTTTATTTATTTATTTTTAAAGAAAATCAATAGCCTATTACAATATAAAATATACATACTATAAGTGTATACGAAGGCCAATAAAAGGTTTTGTAGAATATACTTTGCAATTAACTCGCGATGAACAGAATATGTAAGAAATGTGTGCAATAAAAAACTGTTACAAACTGCTAAAAATTACTATTGATTTATATATTGTGTAATAGACACTTAAAAACAATAACTGTTTTTGATCGGAGAAAGAAAGAAATAGAAACGAGAAAATAACAATAAGAACTAAATACAACTTAATATTCCATACGTAATGAAACTTTAGTTTTATGTTTAAGTCGTTATAATGTTCCCACAGGGTGATGGACTGACGACTTGGTACCCAATTAGCTTATACTATATTTAAGTGTAACGTGTAGCGTCAGGTAAGCGGATGCGGACGTAACAAATGCATGTTACAATCTTAGACATTTTCAATCCAATACCTACTACTAAATTGGGCAAGCCGATGGAAATTGTGTTACATGAACCTTCGCGTTTGGTAGTTATATGTATATGGGTTCATTAATAACAGTATATTACACCATCAAATTTAAAAATATTATTTATGTGTTTTCTTATAATAAAATATTCATGAGTTTTGTAATAATACTGTCAATTATACAGAATCTGTCCCAACACGTAACTGACAAGGGACAGTTGGTGTGTTTCGAAACAACTTCGTTAGCTTTCAGCGCACAGCCATTGTCAGACAAATAGAGAAAGGTAGCTTTACCATTTGCGCTCTCAACGAGAGAGCCACTCGACATCCTTAATAAAGATGTTAACAATTTTCCACGAGGCCGGTATGATGTATCTACCGTGAAATTTTACAAAATAGGACCCGTCGACTTTTGATCCGCCCTCCAAGAGTTATTACATTAATATATTTACCAACACGCTCCTATTGTTACGATTTCATGTACTCGTTTACGCATAAATTAAAAAGTTGTCAGTTTTTCTTTTGTCCCAACCCTTATTTGGTATTCATATTTGATATTTCGGTAATACAAAGGGATCGTTTTAGAATGGTAACACAAAACGATGTGCTCGTAACTTACACAAGAAAAACCTGTTTCGCCAGCAAAGTATGCTAAAGATACAAATTGTGAAAGAGGCAATCGTTCATGCGATGTTTCTTATCTGCCGCCACATCTGCAAACCATTATGGACTTTGTCACTTTAGCACTGAGTGTTTTATTCTAATCATGTCCGACCATTCTCTTCAATTATGGTCATATTGAATGAAATATGAGTTAAGTGAGGGATATCACAGGGCAACGCTGGGTTGTTTATGAAATGTGAACTTTGAAATATGTACTGCAACAGAGCACCCTTTTTAATTTGTACCCAAGTATGAACCGTAGCGAAATAGGGTCTCGACATTATGCCGCAGCTTGTTTTTTCTCGATCGATCGAAATTTCGCTTGCATTATAACTATCTACCATTATAGTATGGATTATTGGATAATTTGTGACAATTTCGGGTGGAATTTTCGTGTTTCTTATTGCTTCCGCAACGAATTTCGTGCGACCCAAAAGTCAAATGATTGAACCTATCGGGCATTCGCCGGCAGCGGCCGACTCCAATTTAGTTTTTGGGATTAGATACGGCGAACATAATAACATAATTGCTCTAATAACAGACCGTGCGGCGGTGCTCGCCGTGCCTTACAATTCACTTTCCAAATTGGTATATTTTTTTCCACTGTCTAAAACTATTATGATTTATTATCAAATTTTCGTGCAGGCAAATTACGGCCTCGTTTTTCGTGAATGTACTCCAGAGCGATGCCTTCTCTTTCTGCCACCTTTCAAAAAATAAGAGCGGATAAGGACAAAACTATCCCTATTGTGCTTCCATGAAAGCCTACGGCATTACGTAGCTCAGTCATATGGATGGAATGATTTACGAGGGTTTTTCTAATTAACTCTTACAATAATTAGTTGGATTAACATGTTATATGAATGCATATTTTTCAACGTCAAGGGGTTATTAAGTAGCCAAAATTTTAATTATAAAGTAACGCTGTTTCGGAAGTTTGCTACTGAATAAAGCGAAAAGTTTTTAATCAACATTATCATCTTTTTAGATCTCAGTGTCCAGATGCGTGTATTCTATTATCCATAACTAGCTAGGTAGTTAAAAAGTAAACTTATAAATCATAAAAACATGTAAACGAAAAAATTTACATTTATTTAAGTAGGTGTATAATTAATTTTAAACGGTTATACACGTTGTTCACGTTTGCAAATAACCATTTGCTTGTACAATACAGTTGTAACGACACATTAATAATAATAACGAGTAACGAAATAAACTCCTATCACAACCCAGAACACTGACCTGCCCCAATCACGACTAATTTAAAAATGTTTCTTAAAGTTGTCCTATCGGGAAGCGAATTCAGGACCTTCTCACCGAGGTCGTGTTGTTATGTTATATATAATTATACTATATTGTTATAATACTATAAATAAATTAAACAATGATGTTAAAAAATCACTTCATCATTTGCATCTACGATAAAATTATGTATATAATTTATAAAAAGCTATGAATAAAAATGACAATAAAGAAATTAAGGAAACACATAGACTGTAGTTAGTTCCATTGCCAGGATTTCCTAAAGTGTATGTGAAAATTGTTTGTGTATGTGAGAATCTAAAGAATGAAGAAGTTCTTGTACAGAACATGTACAAGGGCGGATGGTGGATTAACTGCATTTGGTATGTATATGGATATAGTAACAGTTTATGATTGCGTAGACCGTGATATTTTAATAGACAAATTTTTTGATCGTCCGTATGTGGTAAGCAATAACACACACTTTAATTATATTTAAAAGAAATCAAAAGACCAAACTTAATATAATAAATATTACAACAAAAACGGTATATAAGTGTGATCCCAAAGTTTTACAGTATGGAAACCCGCAAGGTGGCATTTTGGGGCCTTTGCTTATGTATAAACTGATAACGTGCTTAAATCATTCTACCGCCCAATGGTGGTCAATGCGGACGACTGTACATTGACACCTAGGTACATTTTAGAATTATTATTAATATTCACCTGAACAACCAATATTAGCATAACTCACACTTTTTAACAAAATAATAAATTGGTAACACACATAAACTATAATCAGACATATACTTCTTTATATCAGGTAAATAAATATATTTTCAACAAGAAAAAGCTTCATTGGTTACATTGCTAATCTATCCACACTCGAATCATTGTCGCTTGTGTTGCTATTTTGCTCAAATCGACAACTAATTATGCTACAATTAATTGAAATTTACAATCGCAAGAATAGTAGTAAAAATCCTGAATTGATATACCTTAAAACAATAGAATATAACCTCACATTTTCAACTTAAGTAAATAAATAAACCCAGGCAGTCTAAAACATTGCAACCGACAAATGTTCATGACAAGCCGCTGCATTATACATGAGTCCTGCCACACGGTATTTACATATAAAAACTGCAATACAGCAACCGGCTCGACGGTTTCTTGAATTAGAATTGATTATATACGAAAATTTTGGTAGTGTGATGCTCGTTCAAAAAGTTACATTTAAGCGAGTATGTATAATATTTTTATATCGCCTGAACAATTGCAACTGAGCTATAACACATCATGTTGTACACAAGCGAGGGTCTATTAGAAGCCCGAAGCCGAATGCTGAGGGCTTTAAAAACTCGAGTTTTGTTTTGTTCTGCCGTTGCCGTCTGTGATACATACAATGTTTTTCATCACATTTGCGAGGAAATAAATACAATGTTTATTTCCTGTATGAATAAATTTGATTCACAACACAATTATGGATTTTGCAAATAACGCTAGCTATTCTTCCATAAATAATGCAACCATCTAAAATGCAACTATCTAAACTAATGATCTAAAATGTTGTAAAAAGCAAAAACGCATACAGCCATGATGGAATGCAAAAAAAAATTTGCTAAATTTTTATACAGATTTATAAGTAATTCTTAATAATAAATATTTAAGTAGTATGTGTCTGAATTGCAATTAAATTTCTGTTTAGATAGCATTTTAAGTTGGAGTAAAGATGTTTAAATTTGGAACTTAAATAACCTCCTTGCTTGTACTTGAACCTGACCTATGTAAGGAAGTGTGTCGTGCTACAAATAAAAAAAAACTCCTTACCGACCATAGCTGTAATAGTAAGAAAAAAGGCTTGAGGGTTTTATTTGGGGCATTATAATCAAGTTAGCCACCATGCAATCATACTGTTTACGAGCAAGTGTGATGAAAAAACATTTAATTCATTCAATATATTTTATAAATACAAAGAAATGAAAGAGCAAATCTCATTGTGTACTGATGTACATTATGAAATTTACAGCACGGTAAATGGTCGCAGCAATCTCAATTTAATAATGCATACTGATATTCTGCAGCTACAGGGAAATAATCTATATTATATCCTATTAAGAAAAATAAAATTAGCACAAAGGTTTATTATTATATATGTAAAAGGTATTTTGACTTCAAAGGATTTTAATCTATTAAGGCAAAGCTTAAATCAACAAAGTCTAAAATGACCTTAATATATATCTATAACAAAAATCCGCAATCTTAATATATAAACTGCTAAATATAGTGCCGACGTAGATATACTTAATAATAAATATACAGCTAGAGATAGCGTGGTGAACCGGAAGAGACCTCCGACAAAGGTCTGTGACAATGAGCCAAAACTAGGGTTGCATCGTGTTAATAAATATCGTTTATATAAGCTAATATGGCTCTTGTTTTTATTATTTTGCTTAAACTGATGATAAATGGCACTTTTTTAAATTATATTGCCAGTAATCTCGTGTTTTTATTTATAATTATGCAACATGGGGTTTGATACGCATTTTGTTACGTAAATGTAACAAAAGTTACCGGATGAAAAACATAACTGGTATTTATGCAGCGAGCTTGTAAATGTTTCGTTTTTAAGCAGTCGCATTAAAAAGGCATAGTAAAAGATGTCATTTAATATTGGAAATAAGATCGAAATAGTTTCGAAAGACTAAACAATCTTCAAGAAAACTAATAGTAGTAAATAAATAAAATGTTTGACAACCCTCGGGTGCGCCGTCCAACGCAGCCGTCCGGACACGTTTCAGGATCATGAATTATGGCCCAAGCCGATGTGACTTTTCAATTTGAAATCATCAACCTGGAATTAATTTCATTTTTGTACCCCATTATTTCTGTTATCTGGGAACGAATCGCGCAATATGCGAGTTTATACGAATTCGCATTGCCGCATCGACAAAAATATTTCGCGGTGACGCTCGGTGCGTATAATCGGTAATTTAATTTTGTGCTTTTGTTTCATTGTTGCTCTATTTGTTAGTGGATATTGGTTGGACCGCAGACAAGATTGGTATTAAGCTTTTATGAGGTGGTTTTTAATATTGATATACGATGATGTTTGCTTATTATTTTTATGACACCCGTGACGGGACGAACAAGTTCAAAACAGTTACAGTGCCACTCAGAACTTTAAATCGCAAAGACCTAAGGGGCACTGCCACTGTGTCCGTTACCCTGAGCCATAAGTTACCAATTCCCATGAGTCTGTAATATCACCAGCAGGTTTACTCTTCAAAACCGGAACACTTTCCTGGACACGAACGCTTTCACAAAGAGGTCTGCAAAATTGCTACTGTAATTCAAACATTGCTAAAGAAATAAGTTATTAATGTAAATATAATGACTTCATTGAGGATATTTATAAATAAACTGGAGTTCACAGGACAGCCGTTGTAATATAAAAACATTTCCAGCACACAACATTTTTGGATCATCTGCTAACACAAATCTGTCAGTGTACGAGACCTACAAAGTCCTCAGTTAGCAGGAATCTCTCCACACTTCTATTCATAGTTGCGACTCCAATTCCCAACAGCTTGCGACGAAAACCGAGTTGACATAGTCACAACAATAAATTTCCTTCAAAATAACGATGTTATTTTAAGATGTCTCCAGTTTTTATTGTACTAATCGAGAGAGTTCGAAAAATTCGACACAACGGCCAGTGAACCCGAAATTCCTTTTATAAATTATTGTATTCTAATATTACACATCAAAACCAAGTAATTTGCAAAGGTATTTTATCTAGTACCAACGCTTGATGTTAAGCCAATAAATTATGATGTGTAAATAAAAAAAATCATAAAGAATTATGGTAATCGCGTGTAGTAGCTATCAATACCAATTATACAATTATATATCTAATTGCTATTTATATAATACGTTAACTGCCTCCGTGCCCGGACGGTTACCATGCCAGTCTGCCATGCAGAGGTCCCGGGTTCGATTCCTGATGCGGGAGAAATATTGTAAATGTAGGCCATTTATTTATCTCGTGAGTTTGGGTGTAATTTGTGGTTGTGGTAGGGTTTTCCAGGGTTTTAATGAATATGATTTAAATGAGACATATGCGTTTTGTGCAGTAGACTTTCTCGTACATACATATCTCTTGCGCCATTTTGCCATCGGGGTAGGCACAGACCGCTTCCCCGCTTCCTCTCGCTATGACACATATCTTTTCATAAATATTTAAAAAAATATTAAATATTACTCATTGATTTTTGTTTGTTTTTTTATAATAACAAATAGCGGGGCGAACAAGTCGTGCACTTGATGCTAAGGTATGCGCCTGTCCATAACAGTTGCAGTGCCATTCAGAGTTTTAAATCGCAAAGATCTGAGGGGCACTGCGCCCGTCACCCTGAGACATAAGTTAACAAGTCCCATGTGCCTATAATTTCATCAGCACCCTTACCCTTCAAAATCGGAACCCAGTACTGCTGAAATTACTGCTTGGCGGCAGAAATATGCAAGGTGGCAGTACTTCCCTGGACAAACTCTTTCACAAGGAGCTTTACTGCTACTACTGTACTAGTTACGTAGAATAAGGAATAGGATTCGAGTAGTGACTATGTGAATCAAAGAGGCATGTATGATGAAGGTACTTTAAATATATGGACTATAACAATGTAAATACATCATCAAGTTGACGTACCAACATAACACAATAGCCTCTAAAAGGCACGCCTAAATCCCAAAAGGAGAAACCTTATAACAAAGCTAATATTAGACAATCATTTCCTGTCAAAAGGGAGGCGCACCCACCCTGACGGATCACGGGGTCGTGGGGGGTAAATACCTCCTCGTCTCTCCAGATTTCGCAGTGTTCGAGTGTGAATCAGAATTCTTATTTTTTGCTCTTAGTGTGATGAATGGATTTTTAATATCCTCCTGCAGTTGTCTCTAGAAACGATATTTTTGAAAAATGCTTTTATGTGCTTTTATTTGGAATAAGTATTGTAATTTCTTTCATCTGTAACTGACACAGAATCATCACCCAGACGAATAATTATAAATACGAAAGTACCTGTCTTTTACGTTTTCGCGTCTAAACCACTGAACCAATTTTGATGAATTTTGGTATAGAGGTAGATGGGACGTTTTGTCAAAGAAATAAATCTTATAGAGGGTGAAATAGGGAATGAAAGTTTGTATAGGAAATCAATAAAACTATGAAAATTAGTATACCTACTACAGAAGATTACTCGAAGTACTTATTCTACGCAGACAAAGTCGCGGGCACCAGCTCTAGTCAAAGTCAAATAATTGTTTATTCCATAGGTAAAATTTTTACACTTGAAAACGTCATTTTTTTAGCTACTGCTCGTTCACAACGTTGACCTCCCTGAGAAGAACGTCCAAGTAACTCTAGGGATTGCTCTTTTCAAATAAACTTAAATGCTATAGAATACACTTTGAATCATAATTGTGTGGAATCTAGACTCTTGTTGTTTTTCCATACATCTTTATCTAACACTTACTCTGCAATTTGTAATATGACTTTTCAATTAAAATACTTTCAATGTAAGTTTTAAACTTAGAAAATGACAATCTTAACACATTCTCCGGAATCTTATTGTAAAAACGTTTACAGTTCCCCATAAAAGAATCGTTTACCTTAGTTAAACGACATCGAGGTACCATGAGTTTGGACTTAGTTATAAGGTTAATATTATGAATATCTTCTTTGTTAATGAAATTATGTATATTTCTACGCGCATACAAAATATTTCAGTAAATGTACTGTGACGCCACAATCGTGATACCAGTCTCCTTAAACTTGTCTCTGAGAGAAACCCGAGAACCTAAACGGTACAGAGAACGAATCGGTCCTTTTAGCTAGTCATCATACATTTATTCCCTTATACCTCTGTCACTGCTATATGAAATTAATTAAATAAATCAATAATAATAAAATAACGCACACACTCATAGCCGCGCTAGGGAAACCCTGTATCGCGGGTGCCATGGATTCACACGGACAAACAAATTACACCCAAACTCTCGAGATAAATAAATCTAGGCTATACAAATATTGCTCCCGGCTCGGGAATCGTACCCGGGACCTCTATGTGGCAGACCAGCATGGTAACCGTTCGGCCACGGAGGCAATTAAATAATAAACCAATAGTATTGAAAAAAAATCCTTTTAAGCAGAAAATTAGTGACTACATTATAAGTGAGCTTACAATACTGCGATACTGCAAATTTATGAACACATGTCTCTATCCAACGCACAAAAAAAATTAAATAAAAAAGGAATCGCGTCGCCGTCATGTCGAAAGTTAGTACAGACAAGCAACAAGACATCAGCATCCAGAGACGTCTCAATACACGTACGGTCGGCAAAAAACGTGCCGGCCGCTCTCACGGCACGACTCTATTACCAGTCCGTGTGCACGGGACTGGGATATATCCCGTGGGATCCATCTTCAGGTAGTCTAGTTAGCCCGAATGAAGGATGGTATTACATAAAATCTTATGTTGGGGAAATGATATGGAGATTCTTTAAAGCTACCACAAAAGTTATACGATTTCTTAAGGATGAGCAAGCAAATACCGAATCCTTTAATATTCTTAAAAACACATAAGATATTTTCTCACAATTATTGCTGCGTATTACGGTTTCTCGTTCCCTCCTGTGTGCCAAGGTCGTTTATGTGTATAGAGGTATATTATATTTTAAAAACAATTATCTCAAATAATCTTTTGTTTCCAACACATTCCAATAGCGACTCCTGTATATAAACCCGATACAACTTTCCACATCCACGATCTCGAATAAATAAAACATGACGGGCCCTTCTCACGTACCTACATACGTACCTATTATGTATGTACTGCGGATGTTAACAGATCTTGATTCGAAGCATCTGATTTGAGACGCTTTCACCCTTACGGATATCGTTTAAACGAAAAGGTGCAATTTTTATATCGATACGATACGATGCAGCTGTTAAATAAATTGTTGTACGAATTGTTTTGCAAGTTTTTGAAATAACACTCCAAATCGTTGAGACGATAATTTTAATGATGATGAATTGATCATACAGTTTGTTAAATCTGTTTGTCATTCCCAAAGATTATTTTAGATTATTACGGGTATTTTCAAAACTTCTTTGGAATACAATGGGATATATAAGAAAAAACATTTTCATAGTATATGTTATCTATGTCGTTTTAAGCCACATAAAACACTTGGAATGTGCAATAATACCATAGAAAAAGTAATGCGCAAAAAGAACTAGAGCCAATTGCACGTAATCTTCAATTAATAGTTCCCACTCCGATAATTTTCCAATTACTGATTAACTTCATCGCCTTTTTCTTAAAGATTTCCGCCGTGTGTGGCATTGCGTGGATCAACTAGTACAAGGCGATGCGCAGACGACAATAAAAACATGCGCGAGAGCATCGTCGGTACATTAACGCGTCCGCCATAGTTGGCACCACGCAAACCCCGCCCGTTGGCAAACGGTTACCTAGTGATGGATATTGTTGGATAGGGTTATCGATAATATTATTAGATAATTTTGAAATGGAAGATTTAAGAAAAATTATAAATTACTTACCTGGAACGTCTCTTTGAGATCAATGAAGCTAGTGATTTAGAATTCAGCATTTTGAGAAATAATTTGATTAGGTATCGACGACGACTTCTTCTTTTTGTCGTATCGATCTCATACACCACAATACTGGCCATCATGGTGAAAGAATTAACCAATCAGACTAAAGTACTCTGTGATTGTTGCCCAGGGTTCGCCAGACGCACAGTAAAGCAATGGTGCGTCGTGCCGGGGAGGCTCCGTTCGTACGCCCCGTGGAGTACTTAAAGATATTATTCCTTTAGCGTTTTAAATTTGATGGTCGTAACTAAACATTACACATAAAATTTTATATGAGTTGTTTGCAATGATATTACACTGTTGTTTGCGTTTTATTACATGTCTACGAGTTAAATGATGTTCAAAGATCAATTGCCATGCTCTTCAGCATTAAAGACTTCTTGTAACTCGCTCAGTTGCACTGACAGATGACTTCAGACGAAGTGAAAGAGGCGTGAGATGTGTCAGCTTTAGATAAATGGCCTAAGACACTCTGCCAATACCTTAGAGGAAACATTTATGTCTGTTAATACTAAGTATTATTATTCTATGTAGGTATGTGATTATGTGGAATGCAACAGTTGATTGATAGTTTGATTGCTATATCCGAGCCAAAAATATTGTTTGTTTACCGCATGACGTGGGCACGTATGAAAACAAACAGATACGTTAAAATATGTCAAATTCTTAGTTACGAAGGTCACGTCTTTGGTTACTTAAAATTGCACATAAACATGATTTTTGCATATTTTGTAACAGTGATTTTACACGACTTTACACTTATTGGGATATCACAAATCTATTGTCATAAATATCGATATATAAATAAAATACGTCACTATTCCGCGATCTCGTTACATTTTAATCAGGCGTTCTCCTTCTATTATTGTTTTTCGAATTTCGGCTACAAGACAGATGGTAACAGCGACTAGGAATTTGTAATACAATGGCTGCCACAATCCACCGATGATCCCTGGCACTAAAACCACGCGGCTGCTACTGCATTTCACTCCACTTGGCACTCAATAACTTTCGTTGCTCTCACGTTGTTGTCATTTGCAACAAAGTTCGGGTGATTGTCTTTTGCTCGTAGGTCAGCGAAGTAATTGTCACGGCCTTGTTAATAATTTATAAGAGTGAACGATGACAAATTAATGTACGCGTCTGAAGACACAAATGCATGTGATAAATAAATTCAATACTAATAATTCATCAAACATTATATAATAGAATAGGGAATTGGGCATCGTTTTAGCAAGTGTTTAAAATTAACCATAATGAATGTATATAACCAAGAACACTATTATTTTATTTAAATAAAGCTTTTCAAGTCCCTATAACTGTAATAATATGATGTAATTAAAAATAAATTGTCGCGCAAACGAGACTACCGGTCAACGAAGAACGCGTAACGTCCTTGATAGGTAAACAAACTAGACAATGTGAACTTGCCACTTGCGAGAATGTTATTATGAATGTTATTCGACTACCTGTCCTCAATTAGAAGGAGAAAAAACACAAGATAATACGCGAACGGTGAACACAGTGGTGTGATTGGTGTTTGCATAACAGATCAAATTTTCAGATGTTATTTATTCATTTAAAAATAAAACATTATTATTTCATAAGAATATTGAACAAGGGATAGTTTTTATTATACAAACATTCTTTTTTTAAGATCATTTATGACTATTGTCCGATTAATTATTGCATGTAAAATATATAACGTTTCAAATTAAATAAAAATAGTGAAAATATAGTGGAGCCATAAGTGGAAACAGCTTAATGAAAAAGTGGTCTTCAAATTGCAAAGTATGTGAAATTAATGATGCTCGTAATGCACAAATTAGTACATCGGTAGCGCTAATATGCTACCATCACGAAAACCACTTGCATGCTAGAGCGGTACGTGTTTAATCTGATCAAGTAGCTCGAACCAAGCCATTAACTTTACAAGAAGGAATCTGTTATGACAGCGCCATACAAGTGGTGGCACATTGTGTCAAGAGAGGATATAGTGTGTGGCGACGAATATTTATTTATTTATAACATTGAGGGGTTGTAAATTAGCAGTGAATTTACGGCGCGGCGGAGAGCGATCGCAGTTTATTTTCGGCGTACGCGCATGATTTAAACAGTTCCCGACGCGGTGCCGCTAGAAATTGAAGACGTTGGATTTGTGAACGCGGAAATTTGATTGTAGTGTGCAGTTAATGAACCAACTAACAGCGGTGCGCATTGTGCTCTAAGTAAAATTGAGTTATGAATTTTTCATGATGAGATGCGAGGGTTAATACGTGAGGCGCACTATAAGTTTGCACTATGGTATGTCACATGCCTGTCTGTTTTGATCATACGGCGCACAGCATCGATGTTTTTCGATGTTGTAGAAAATCATACTACGAAAATTTTCACAAGTTAAATCCATGGTGATGTAGACAACCAATTTCTAAAATGACACCACAACGTAAAAACAAGTGACGGTCAGATGAAACAAACTGTATACTACAGTCAAAGTTCCATTTTCAAATGTTGTAATTGCTTTTTAAATATTGTTTATGTAAGTGGCCAGTTCCGGAAATTTATAGTGCGCCCTGTATACGGGGTTAAGATAATATTATAAATTAATATAATGAATAGATTTCTATGACCTTTCTATGAAGGTGAAATCGATATCCTCTTCGAACGAAGTACGTAAATTAACTTGGATTTAATTTAAATAAAATAAGGCTAATTAATATAATTAATATTATAATTCATAAATAGTAATAAATAACGCACATAGCCCTGAGGAAAACCCTGTATTACGGGTGCTATGGACACACACATATACAAGCACAAATTACACTCAAACTCACGAGAGAAATAAATGTAGGCTATACAAATATTCCTCTTGGCTCGGGAATCGAACCCAAGACTTCTGCGTGGCAGACCAACGTTTAACTGTTCGGCCACGGAGCCAGTTTAAACGGTTACATTTATACACAGAAAGAAGTAAACTACTAGTCATGGTATGGTTGTAAGTCACGAAAAGAGCATATTGTGTGTCCACTTCATATTATCTGACGTACGTGACCTTAATCCTTCTGATCCCGCAGCTTTCGTTAGAGATATTTCTGCCACTGTTGTAACATAGATAAAAAGCAATGATAGAGAGTGAGAAAATGGCAAATCTACTTCTATACATCATCAACCATTTATATGGTCACACTGATGGGCACGGGACTCCTCTCAGACGGTTGGAGTTTTAAATGTGCAGGTTTTATCACAATGTTTTCTTTCACCGAAAAGTTCACGGTAAATTTAAAATTAAATTTCGCACATAAATTCCGAGAAGCTCAGAGATGCCCGGATTCGAACCCATAGCCTCTAATTGAGAGGCGGTAGGCCAAACCATTAGGCTACCACGGTCAATGTATACGAAATGAATAAAATGAATTTACTAACGTGACATAAAATAAACACACCTAGACGGTAGCACAGAACCGATATATATAATTAAAACTGAATGTTATTGAAGAATGTTACCGTGTACAATTATTATAGCCGGTAATGTGGGAAATTAACGTAAAAAGGAAAGGCAATGAATCCAAGCAGAAGAATGATTAATGTGATGAATGATTTTGATTGATGACACATGATGTCAAATGCGAAATAGAAGATTGTTCTTGTAGAACCGTGGTGGGTGATAGTTCTCAGATGATAATATTAGAACATAAGTCAAGCCATGACATAATTTATAAATATCTTGTGTCAGACGATTGTGACTATGCAACTGAAGTTGAAGTTCCAACCGTTAACATGAACGTTGACAAATTGTTAAAAAATACAGCAAATTGGTTTAAGCGTGCAAATTAATAGCAATGGTCGTCGATAGTGATGAATTGCCTGTGAATGGATATTTGTTGAATAGATTACCGTCAATGGCGGTTACTAGTTTATGATTATGAACCACCTGCATTGCAAATACACAGCTATTGTGGACTGTTTTGACATTGAAATAGTTACAGCGGAAACTCGTTTCTTTTTTGTTCTCACTTTTATTAGTCTTTAGTATTTTTGCGGTAAGATTCTAATCGGTACACCTGCGTCCAGGGTGGTCGTAAAGAAGACGGTAAGGTCAGGCAGAACATTTATTCTACGTTATTGTTTAATCTATTGCGAATGTTTTTTTTTTGTTTTATACATTCTGCGACCCTTTTTGGTGAGTGACTGTAGTTTAATGACTTAACAATTAAATAATTCTGCAGTACTTAGGTTAAGGTATTATTACATTCATAGAATATCCAAACAAACGCCACGATCATTATTATTCATAAAAATAAGAATCCGGCCAATATCTTTGATAAATCTCTGTAGATCTACTTCAAAACTGTCTTTTATTACAACATACTTGTATCAAAAACCGTCGCAAAAACTGCATTGTACTTGTAAACAGTAAACACAAAAGAATATTCTAGCGTATTCTAGAGCGAGGTGAGAACACGGCGGCCGGTGACACGATATCGCGGGGCCACGTTCGTAGCACATAAATCAGAGACGCGGCTTGTTTTACCAATAAAATTGATTCTTTTCGCGATCGCTCGACTACAAACGTTAACTTAAACGTTTTGAGTTTTGCAATTTTGCACGTACGGTCTCGGAATGGTGGACATTTTTAAATCTTTATATTTTGAGGACTTATTGTACTCACTTTTCCACGTCAATTATTTCTTGTTTAGACTTTATTTATATTTTTGTTTAAAAAAAGTTCTAAGTATTTTAATCTGATATTTTTTTGCGATTGTAATATTTCATTAACGCTTCATCAATTTAGATCGTATTTGATTGTAAAAAAATTGTTTTGGAAATTCGAATTACACGCTGAAATCATAAATCAAGGCCCTCACAATCAACATCAATTGTGCCCTACTAAATGGGGCCTATTTATCAGAAACACATAAAACTACGCGTGCCAGATCAATGAAAAATCGAATCATCGAGTGACAGTATCTCCTTTATACCAAAATAATGATATATTGTTAGTAATAATGCTCGATTTATACGATATTATATCAATACGTTTTATAGAATATTAAAATACTATACATCAAATCAAAGCGTTGTATGCATTTTATCTGCATACATAAACGATTGCGGTTATCGGTTTTATGGTTGCTTAAGTTTCTTATTTTTTATTTATATGAAGATAATCTTTTTTATTTGCACTTTAAATAACAGGGGCGGATTTAAAATAAATTATTTTGTGTGCTATTTACCACAAAATAACAAAAAATATATTACTTTTCCTGTAATTTCAAGGATTGCTCTAAGTATACATACGTATAAGTGTTTGCGAAGTGTCCCCCAGTCTTTATTATTTATTATACGGAAAACAGAACAAACTAACCAAAAATGTCCGCGGTACGGAAACAGCGGGGAGCAACGAAACAGAATAAAGAAAATAGAACGTGCGTACAGCAGAAACAATGGAGTTACAGCGATATTCAATTATCAAGTAATATTTTATCTTCATTTTTATAAATAAAAAGAAAACAACTTTTTTGCGATAAAGAAGAAGAAGAAAGAAGATTCTTTTTTGTTTTATTTTTTTGTCATACAACAAACGAGGATCACAGATGTTTTCAAACGTGAACTACAATTAGCTGAACGGTTCACCACACAATAAAAAACAAATGACAATCGTTTTTACAAATTGTAAACAATCGCAAGTTTTTCAAGCAAAAATAACATAGTTTTTCGTTAGGTAAGTATAGTTTAAGAACGTATACATTTGCGCGAGTTAGTTATCCACCATGTTATTAACCATTTTACATAATTATTAAGTGTCTGTACAATTTTTACGACCGGACCTAATTAATTTGAATGTTAAATATATATTTTAAGAAAATGATCTAAAATTACCTTCAGCGGTAATAAAAATGGTATATATACATCACTCAATTGCATCTCTATAGTTTTCGTACAACGTGCAAGCGGGATGGGGATATCCCCCGAAAAGGAAAGCGTGGCAGGAAAACAGGGCAAAAAGACTGGCGTGTACTCGCCTCGACGCTCAACCTCCCGGGGGTTGGAAAGCGAATATAAGTACCTGTTTCTCATAGAAAAGTGTTTCACTTCTTAGTATTAAGGACAAAGTCTGGAATGCTACCTACCTGTCACGTAATTCGTAGACAAATGGGAATGAAAGCTACAGCGAATAAGGTAGTGTTTTTTTCTGATAATTATAATAATAATAACGCACACACTCCGAACTAGGGAAATCTTATATCGCGGGTCCATGTATACACACATATACAACAACAAATTACACCCAAACTCATGAGAGAAATGAATGTAGGCCATACAAATATTTCTTCCAGCTCGGGAATGGAACCCGGGACCTTTGCGTGTCAGATCAGTATGGTAATCGTTGAATGATGTAGACACAATTTTTCTAGAATTGCATCTGAATCTGTAATCTCCTAATATTGATCGCTTAAACAATACACAATAAAACAAATTAACACAAACAAAAACTAAACTAATTTTCATGGTTATGGTAACATTGCATGTTAAAGCACTGATAAATATAAAAAAGTAGTCTAATAAGAGGCATGTGCTTGTATATTATCGATTTATAAAAAGCAAGCAGTTGTTTGTATCTAAGTATGCATTAAAATATTAAAATTTAACTGTAAATGTTGGCGGTCGAAGCGGGCAGTCATAACGCTAAAGTTTCTCGTTGCACATATGCCACTGCTTCAGTTCTCTATTTTTGTTCCATTTTCCATTTGCACTAAGCGAAAGCAACTTTCTACGGTGACTTTTTCTACTGAAAAGCTGCGAGGAATTGTGGTGAAAATAATAACAAAAAAGATGAACCAAGAGGAATGGAAATAAAAATTTGCTTTGTCATAAATCATGAAATGCTTCCGCCTGGTTGCTTTAGTACAAAGGAAGTTTGTATCAACGTCACGAGGACTTTATTGTCCAGAACGGATCGGCTAATTATGTGCCCATCATTTTATTTACTCTCCAAAGTATTGACTTTTTGCTGCTTTGGAACAATGGAGGAAAACGCGCGACAAGAATTGGGGCGACTGGGAAGCAAAATGAGCCTATACAAATCTGGAACTATGGGTATTGTGAGTAAAAGGAAGAGCTTAACGCATCGCTCGACACAAATCCCAAGCGGAAAGATTCCATTAAGAAAATCAAAAAAGGTCTGCTTAGTTCACGGGCCGCGACTATTTTCATTTAGCAAAAACAAGCCATAAATTGTCATCTTAACGAGATTTCTGTTTTTGCAGCATTCGCACCCTCGAGTGTTCGGCGACTAGCAGTTTGGTGATGGCCTTCTTTCATATGGATTATTACGTTAGCAAGTTAGCGCCTTTGGGAATTTATTCCTCGACACATTGCAAGGATCGAAATCTTTCTAAAAGTTTACTGCTTAATTATTAGGTCATGTTTTTTTTTAATTAGAGGCCATGACAAGTACCAATTCTGTACTGCCAAACCAAAACACAGCAAGTCCCAGTTGATTATTATAGGAAGAGTCGTTCGTCTGTTATCAAGGAAAAATAAATTTGTTCGTATTTCAGTAGAAATAGATTATTTTGCAAAATTAATTCTAAGGGTTTAGATAGAATTCTTTACATCCAGTATACAAAGTAAGTTAATGTAAGTAATGTATCTTTTATGTTATTCACCTGTAAAAACACCAAACCGAACTATTCCTTTAGTACCTTTTTTCTCAAAATGCTGTTTTTGACATTACGGTGTACCGATTTGACATGTTTGCGAAATATTACTACAATTGCCACGTGCAAATACGTCATAACCACATAGAACAAGATCTAAATCAGAAATTGGAGCCATTCCTAGTGCGCGTCGCAAATCGTTTGCGTAGACGCACTCTTGGCACGTAACGGCGACGCGGGCGCAGCGGCGCATGCGTGTCAAGACATCAGACGCTGCGCGCGAATGCATGCAGCCGCGGTTATTTATTACACGGCCAATGAATTAGCTACCACCTTTAGGAATAATGAAAAGCTTATATGAATACCTTGTAGCAGCTTTGAATCTTTTTATTAGTAAGAAATAAGTTATGAATTACATAATTTTAATTTGAAACTTTGTCTACGTAAAAAGTTTTGTGGCATTTTCATAAAAAAGGCTTTTATATCCCATATTTATTTATCATTGCACGTCTATTGTTAATTTGCTTTTATTTGATTATATAACTTCATTTAAAATTAGTTTATCACATCTGTATTTTTTTCATTCAGTTTGTTTGTTTTTACTATACTTTATTCTTTTCGACCATATTTACTGGAGGTGGAGGCCTGGTGACTTAAATCACAGATTATCCTAGTTTAGACTCCAACTACCACAAACTAAATTGTACAAATCATATAATAACTGTTGTTCTTCTACTGTTACAATTTTGTGAAGAAAATAAACAAATTTATGATTATTATCATAGCCAATAAGAATTAACATAATATATGTCTGTTTTTGACATTATTTACCACACTCAAACGACTAAGGCCTATAATCTAAGAACTACTTAGAATAGAAAACATCTATACAGTCATTAATTTACAGTATCAGTTCAAAATGGAAGCTAAGCAAACAACTCTAACTATCAGGACCCGACAATATCACTAGAACATTCGAAGTTGGAATAAACTCCCGAATATCATAATTAAAGAGCCGTTTCACAGTTCAGGCCGTCACGTGATACCGTTGCCCAAATTATCCGGGCCTTGTGTCATCTTGTCCCAATCCAATATGGCGCCATAAATCCTCAGAGGGGTGAGGGGGACGATGGGGTGGGGGGTACGTCACTCAAACTTTCTCTGTACTCCGTCTTACGCTCTCGTCTCACGGTCTAGGGGTGGGTACGGATAGCCCCTTGTAATACAAAGTACATTTTTCATTTTCGTGGCCATTTTGTTATAGAAGGGTCCCTGTATGCGGTTAGTGTTTAGTTGCCAGAATATGTGGTCATGTTAATTATTCTTTCTCTGAATGACGAACATTATGTTAAGGTTGCCTGGAAGAAATGGCTACTTAGTGATAAGGTCGACTGTTATACATTAGCTTACTCTGTGATACTTACATTACTGTTATGTGATGTCATTGTAATTTTTAATGTGCAATGAAGTAAATTGACAGTGCATCAAGTTTAAACTTTGTAGTTTGGAACGTTTTTATTACAAATGGTATAGAGTTGAATTTACATTTTAAGTGTCAAGTTTGACGTGCTTTCGAACCTACGTTTTGACCTTTGGAATTCAATCTTTACGTGCGATTTTTAATTAAATGAGTAGTAATGTAGACTATGTTAGTTACTACCAATAACACATTTAGACTTACGCATAGGTACTTAAGAAAATGTTTTTCTCTGAATGTATGACCCTAAAAATCAGCTATTAAAAAATAACTGATCCTTATTTCTGCTGACTTTACCCGCCTAACAGCGCGGTGGTGCGCTTCAAGGAATCCTCAGATAGAGTTCGAGCGTCGGGATGAGTAATCTCTTTTGTTTTTCCGTGAACACGCTGCCGACCGTACACGATTATCAGCTTGTTTTCTGCACACACAGCTTTTAAATTAAAATCTGGATACGCAAACAGATTGTTTCTTGTTAGTATCTTTTCGTGAATGTAATAGAAAAACAAAAGCTTTTAGCATATTAGCATATTACTTTATGTTGATACAATTATTGTTTTTTTTTAAATTCTATCATATCAGAATAATTAATTCCGTATGTCAATTGAATAGAAATTGGACAGTGTGGCGGGCTATGTGTTCAAGCCTATGAAACTATGTAAAGTATTTTTCGGAAAAGATTGGGAGACCCTTTCCGATCTCTTGGCTTTGGCAATGGCAACTTATGCATACTCATGCATGTACATGTGTTTAGTAGCAGTAGAGCTCCTTGTGAAAGAGTTCGTCCAGGGTAGTACTGCCACCTTACCTATTTCTACCGCCAAACAGTAATGTTAGCATTACTGTGTTCTGGTTTTGAAGGGTGCGGGTGCTGGCGAAATTACAGGCACACGGGAATTATCAACGTATGTCTCAGGGTGACGGGCGCAGTGGTAGTGCCCGTCAGATCTTCGCAATTTAAAGCTCTGACTGGCCCTGTGACTGTTATGGACAGGCGTGTAGCTTATCAACACGCGCACGACTTGTTCGTCCCGTCAGTTGATGTTATAAAAAAAAACATCCAAATCTAGGCAATATACCTACATGACGATGAGATTTATGACGTATGTCATAGGTTCATTGTAGGCACTTCTAAATTAAGTGGAAAAATACAGAGTTAAAACAAGGCTATCGTCGAGTCGCTAACAAAAAGAAAGAATATGGTCTATTTATATAAAAACCTCGGCTATATATAAAATCTTTACATATCTTTATTTTGAACTTTAAAAACAATATTTATAGCACAGGATTTTTTTTTAAGTACCAGTTATAACATTTGACAACCTCGGTGGCCTTGCGATTTGCACTGTGGGCGCTAGATGTGTAGATTCCGGGTTCGAGTCTCGGTAGGACTAATTTGAGAATGGAACGTTTCTAAACTGGTTCTGGTCTGGGCACTCTGGGTGGTCCGGAATTAGTTTCGTCGCTCTGGTACTTATAGTCAAAAATACCCTATAAGACAAAAATAATTGGTGTGGTTGTTCGGTATATTCTGTTATTATTAATTTAATATTTAACACAATGTGCCTATAAACATTGTTGTAATTATTAAACTTTATAATCTTCACATTAATCAAATCGTACAACTATTTAAAAACGCGTACAACTTCGCCGAACCAACACAATAATTAAAAACGCCTTAATAAGCCTAATTTTATATAACTGCATATGCAAATTTATCTATAAAGATCCAAAGGTTTTATACTGTGCACAATAACACTCAAGTCTCATAAACCACATATACTTTATAAGATTTTTTCGGGACTTTATTAAACACGAAATAGTTTACAGTAACTACATACATCAAGTCTCACACTTTTGATAGACTTTTCATAAGAAACGCGAGACCTGGTGCAACAAAACGCTGTAATGAAGTATATTTGCATAAAGCTATCTGTTGAACAACCATTACTGTAATTGGAGGCATCATAAACCAAACGCAGAGGTAAGTAGGTGTGACCACAGCACGTAAAGACTAGCTAACCGCAAAGTACAGGCTTTTGAATACAATATTATGCTAATTAAGACGTGAACAGGCTCGTAAAAACAAAGGACTCGAATTATTTAACACCGTAAATAAATGATAAGCAAATAAAAATCTGCATTATCGATCTTAATAACCAGTTTTATAGAGTACAATAAAAATGCATACTCGTAAGATGGTTTGCGCCCACTGCCTGCTACGTTTAAAAATGAGGTACCCTGGAAGAGACTGATATCAAGGGATGAGAGCATATTTTGTACCCTGTCTTTTATGTTTCGTTCGTCTATGTATTTTGTTCGAAACGTTGACCGCTGGTAGCGTCAAGAGGCCTCGTGGCCTTTGACTATAGAAATGGAAAAATCCATTAGTTTTATTTTGTTCCATGTGAAGTATATTTAGTATTAATATATATTTCCTTTATTTTCTTTCAGTGTAGATATGTTTCAGTATCTGTATTGTATACTTACGAAGTTTTCTAAATGCATTCGACTAGTATCAAAACCAAACTTAATTTATTTGATATATAATGAAGTAAAAAAGACTCCTCCAGATACCCCACTACCCTTAGCGTAATAAAGCTACATCTGCAAAATTATAACTTTCCGGAGGGAGGTTTTTAACATTCAACTAACTTTATACATTTATGTAGTTCGTATTATTTAATGACTTTAAAGTAATAATAGTATACTTTTTATCGAGGGACTAAAATGAGCCAATATACACCCGAGGTGGTTAGACATCCGAGCTTTAGCGAGGGTCTACTACTCCGAGGGCTTATATTGGCGTTACTCGAGGTGAAAACTTTACTTATCACTTTGCTTGCGAGAAAAAGAAATGATACAATCGTTTTCGCTCTACAACAAAATTACGAACCAAAATTCCGAAGTTTTCGCGGCATTTTTTTCCGGCCAGACACAGGTACAACAAACGCACTAACGTGGGAAAATAATATGGCGCCAGCGTCTATGCGTAAAAGGCATGGAACTAAAACCGTGCGTACTACTGGCTGTTCGAGTTTGTTCACTCGAAGTAAATTAAAAAAATGAAGTACTTTTTACTCATTAGGGAAAAGCATGAACTTTACTCCCGCTACGTAAGGCTATATTGACGTACTTTTAGAGCATGAGAAGTGAAAAAGCATTTTTGACGTACGATCACACACACTGGCTTACTATGCCAAAGATACGAATGGAAATTAATAACAAAACTAATATGTAAATGGGTCTATGATTCAGCTACATACACTGGGGAGTACATCAGTGATATTTTGTAATAGCCAGTTTGCGTAAGCTCAAAGTTAACAAACACATTTAAATTTAAAAAAGTCGGACAGAAATGATGGTCTTATACGTGGGGCACACTATAAGTTTCCGGAATGAATAAGAAAAAATACTATAAATGGTGAGAAATGAATTTGTTGTTTCTCAAAATATTCTCCGTTAGCGTTAATGTACTTTTTCTTACGAATGAACCAATTTTGAAAACATTTATGCCACTCCTCCGTGTCAATCTCTGAAGCATATTTTTCATACTCTTCGACAGCTTCTTCAGGTGATGAAAATCGTTGACCGCGTAACTGGTTCTTAACTTTAGCAAACAAATAAAAGTCACAAGGTGTCAGGTCGGGACTCTACGCGGAATGGCTCATAAGGTCAACGTTGTTCACCTTCAAAAATTCATTTGTCTGTCTGGCCGTGTGAGAACTGGCATTCTCGTAGTGCAAGATGATACAGCGTTCACGGTTATTTTTACGGATTTTGTCAATAACTTCCGGCAAACAAATGGTCTTGTACCAATCACTATTCACGGTACAACGATTCTCCAAAGCAACAGTAGCCACGTGTCCAGTTTTATAGAAAAAAATAAGCAATCATCTGCTTAGAGGTACTTTGCACGCGCGCCACTTTGGTTGGTTTCGGCTCATCTCGAAAGACCCATACGCTCGATTGCTGCCTTTTGTTCGTTTTGAGATCGTAGCTATAAATCCATGTTTCGTCATCTGTTACTATATCCCACACCGACTTTGATGCCCCTTCTTTGAATCTGGTAAACACGGCATTGCACCAAGTGACGCGATCCGTTTTTTTGAGCCTCAGTCAAATTATTGTGTGGGATCCACCGAGAGGGCAGTTTTTTCACACCCAAATGTTTGTGTAGTATTGATTGTATTTGACTCATGCCTATGCCTAAAGATGCCCGAATCTCATGGTATGTCACATACCTGCCTGTTTTGATCATACGGCGCACAGCATCGATGTTTTTGTTGTTCACAATAGTGGGCGAGCAACCATCACGAAATTCGTCACTGAGATTCACACGACCGCGTTTGAATTCTGCAAACCAGCTTATAAATAGTCGTCTTGTATGGTGCTTCATCGCCAAAAGCAGTTTGAAGCCGAGCGAAGTTCTGCTGAGCTGTTAAATTACACTTAAATTCGTAGAAAATCATACTACGAAAATTTTCACGAGTTAAATCCATGGTGATGTAGACAACCAATTTCTACAATGACGCCACAATGTTAAAGTAACACAGTGACAATGACAGTCAGGTGAAACAAATTGTATTCTACAGCCAAAGAGTTCCATTTTCAAATGTTGTAATTACTTTTTAAATATTATTTATGTAAGTGGCCAATTCCGGACACTTATAGTGCGCCATGTAGAAAATCTTTGCCTAATAGTGTATCGCAAAGCAAACTACGCAAAGAACAAAGGTCACAAAATGTATGTGAAATGTATGGAACGTAATTTTTTTCGCTTTGAAAGCTCTACAGTAAAAGTTGTTTAGAGTAACTTATCTAGTTAAACTTTACCCTGTATATCCCTAATATGATATCTATAGGAACGAAATTTAATTATCTCCACAGTCTAAACACCTAACGCCTAGAGACAGAGTCGTCTGACGAAGGTTTTCTAATATAGTGGCCCCCCGTAGAGCAGACGGCTTGATGGATGGTCAGTATATTGAAACCCAATACATGTGGTCATGGTATTATACGGGTTTCTTAAAACTCTGCTAATTTGATGTGAGGGGGGACATATTATAGGCGGATATCTGTTAAATTATTATGATATTTAGACAATACTTACATTTTTGGTTTGAAAATGGGAGAACTACGAGTTTCGGTTACCTATGTTATTTATAATATTATATTATTAAGCAAACACAGGTACGTTTGCATGTGGAAGGTATGGCCCCAACTTTTTCAAAGTCTGCTAGAGCGATTAGGTAATATTAGTAACTTATATATAATAAAATACGAAAACAAAAATGTAATTGCTATTCCCCCTAATAAAGGCTAGCTATTAAGTACCGTCATTTTTATATGTTTTGAATAATGAAGAGTTTTGAATATATGTATCTTATTCATTTTTACAATCGATAATAAAGTATACGAAAACTACGCTTAATTTTTCAAGTTTTTTGGATAACGACATTATAAAATTATAAATCATTTTCATTTCGTTAAAGGCCTTCTTATTACAATAATAGTAAAGATTACTAGATTGTTTAGGCAAAATATTTGAAATAAGAATACACGAAACAACGTTATATTGTACTGGCTTCTAAAATCTTTGATCTTACATTTTGTTTGAATAAAGATTTTTTATGAATGTTAATGATTATTTTGCACATCTGCGTCCATATTGTGGCTACTCGATGCCCGCTGCATTTACGAGTGTAACGGTACGGGATCGTGCGGTTGAGAATTCCCGGGCTTTGGACAAGAATTAATTATGCAAACAAAAGCCGGGGTTATTGTTTCTTCTGACAAAGCTGGCCAGTGTTTGGACGTTTTGCGTAATGTCGGGCTAAATAGAGACGTCACATTTGTTACGTCCAAAAAACATGGGATTTCTTGCGTGTAGTTTTTTTTTTTCAAACGTTTTAATATTGTAGTAACACAGTGAGTACCGACTCTATTTATAATTCTCTTACTGAGTTTCTTAATTTAGTAGGTACATATGGTGATTAAAGTCATTTTGAGGCTTTTCTAACGAGGTAGGAATAGATATTAATAAAAATCTATGATATTTGGAGTGCACGAAACGAGTGTCCCAGCTCGGCGTAGGTATGGCGCAACCTGGACAATAATCGGCGAGTAACGTATACCAATTAGCAAATTTTTTCAATACGATGACAAGTATTATAGTGTATGTCATCGATACGATAAAAAGAAAAAGTGATATTTTATTTTTTAATACTCTGCAGTCTGATAAAATAGGTAGGATAAAAGTAGCACAAGTCCAAAATAGAAGTCATTATAACACAGACTAAAAATGTGCTCATCTGTGCGTATCACCCAATTAAGGATTGCCGCTTTTGTTCCAGCGGTAATTTATGTGGGCAGTAAAAATATGATTAGCGCGACGTCTGTTAATATTGAGACGTCACACAGCAGGACTTTTATGGCCTCATTTGAACAATTTGAGGGCACTTCCTTGAACCATGACCATCCAAATTAACAAGATCTTCAAAAGCTCTAAATTTTAAAAGAATACAGGTCAAATTAAAATTGTTAATTTTTTTTGTAATAGTTACAGTGGTACAGGCTCGTTTTGTGCCGTTAGTTGCGTTTAAAATTTGAATTAGGAAGCGACAACAATGTTAATGATGGCATCGTAAACTTTATAGCTGTTGTGAGTTGTGACGAGCCGTGTGAATTCTTTATGGCCAGTTACAAACTTTTTTTATTATACCACATTTTAAAGTAGGATTAGTCAAACATTTTGAAAGATCGAACTAGAAAATTAAAGGAAAAATTAGAAGAAAATATCACCACATACTGGTTGGATATGGATATGAAAAAGATTAGAAAAATAAGAGATGGCGGCGTTATAGAAAAAAAGACCTAATATCTCAAATGTCAAAATGTGACATTGAGTGATTTGTAGCTAAGCTCCGCCTGTCCCGTGTTTCAAACATCACCGCTCGGGGCAGACAGCTGAGCGCTAAGCTTTGCAGCGCAACCCACTTGCATACACCCGTCTCTTTTTCGCCCATTGCATTCCCGTATCTCTACACAACTTGCCTATTCTATAAACAGAACTACATATTACATACTTACCTGAGAGCTTTTGTGTAAAAGTTCAACGCTTTTTCTGGATGCAGTTTTGTATCTAAAAAGATTTTGTGAAACGCGTTGCACAAGGGATTTTGCACTCTTGTATTGCACGAATTTTCTTTTATCTAGCGACGGTCTCACGGCGAGTTGATTGTCGTTATAATAGAATAAGTGTTACTTAAATAAGCTATGATTTCCGTTCTATTTAGTATAAGAAAAATAAAAACTAACCTATGACAGCTGGTGAACTGCTAAACATCGGGATATATACCTGTAAAGCAAAAAGAACACCATGAGACTATAACATAATTAAATCTCCGTAAGTCACTCAAACAATTGCATAAAGTTTCAGATCGATTTTCCACTACAGACATTATAAGTAATTATAATGTCGTTTCTACTTTTTAACAAGCCCTCTTTAGTCTTTGCCCCAATTAGGCAGTGCTGCATAGAGCAGTAGCCAATAAGATAAGGTATCGAAGTAACATTTACAACTACTTGCTTAATTGCCAAGCATTTGGTGTTTTGGTTCTAATGAATGGTGTATCTATGTGCTTATGATCGTGTTCTGAGAAATAAAGAACGATGTCAAATGTTCTCACAACATTTGGTAAGTTGGTGGGAATTTACGTACTGAGTTTAATTATACTGGAGATTACGTATTCTTCATTACGAGTAGCTGCAGTTTTTTTGCTTCAATTCGTAAGTATATTAAATTCTTGTCCGCTTGAATATTTTGTTAAAGCAAACTTCAAAATAATCTCCGACTCTACATTATATTCGTAGGTAAATAAACAAAATGTTTTAAAGATCTTCTACAATGAGAATTTTAGTTATGGCAATGTATTGTCGTTTATCAACATTCGTCAATTAAAAATCTTAAAACAATCGAGTTTCGTAGACAGATGTTCCGTCTCTCAGTTATAAATAGCATCGCTTTAAGTGGCAAAGAGAGCCGACCCTTCGCGATAACATCGCATTAGGGATCGCCCGCTACCGGTTTTTGTCATATTAATACTCCAGCGAAAGGTATAGTGGTAATTAGTGAGCAAAAAGCTGCAATGGAACTATAACACCCCGTAATTTTCTTTAGCAAGAAGAAACAAATCGTGTGATTTCGAACGAGCTTCAAATTTTAAAACACTTGTTTTATTCATTAAGTTCTTTCAGATTTTGAAATTAGAAAGGAAACCTGAGTGACCATTTATATTGTTCCATAGATCCGTCCTAAATAGGTAATACCAGTACCTCTACCCCGAGATTGTGATGTTTGTAGTAGAGCGCGTAAAATACATATAATAAGTATTGAAAAATGTCTTCCTTCATATGACGGCCAGAGTAAAATTAGCTATAGAAAATTGTCAAATATGTATTTGTCAATTTTCTATAATTGGTATTATTGGTCTTACGCAACTAACAACACTAAAATACCTTCAAAATATCACGTATTTTGACGGTATTTTAGTGAAAAAATGGCAGAAGTGTCGTTCTGTTCCAAATAAAATGTTATCAAACGTTTTAACACTATTTTAGAACTTTCTTAAGTTTCTCGCAACTTGGAAAACTTCTTAAATTAAAAAGAAAACCAATTTAAACTGTTCCGTTTTGTTTGGTACAGGCTAGCACGAAATTCGGCTTAGCAACCTTCTAAAAATAAAACAACATTTCGAATCCTAAAACGTGTTATTCTTGATATAGATAGTAATGATTTCAAAACACTAAAAAGATTTGGTGAAAAGATGCTACATAATTTGAACTACTTAAAAGGACGTAAATAAGCATCCAATGTTTGTGTGGACGTTACATACGTGTTTCAATGCGTAATACAATCATTGTGTATTATACAATCAAGTACCTATCTTTATGTATGTATACGGTAGTATCATTATCGCTGCAAGCCATCTAAAAACACACCTTAAGTCGAGTGCGGATGTTCTTAACAATTTCCTTGCCGATCTTTTTGCGTCAATTAGAGACGAATACAAAATTTATAACGCAAGTAACCCCGAGGCGGTGGGCCAGTCTTGCAATTTGTAATAAATTGATTTTTTTTCGATAAAAAACTCGATAATGAACAAATTTTTACAACGCGGTTTGAAGAAAACATATTTGGAATCGTTCGAGAAAAAAAACAACACCTCTTTAATTTGTCGGTCGTCGCCAGTCAATACGAATTTGTATTTTAAAGGAAATATTTGTATAGAAAACGTTACTTGTGGTTTTGCAACAATTCATACATCGTGTTTTTTATTTTTGTTTTTTTTTCTACCCTATTTAAATATTCTGAATGCAGCTTTCTTTTAATTTGCAAGTTGTGTGTTGTGTTGTATAAATATTTTAGAAGTTTAATTGTATTTTAATAATCGTTTTTCCTCAAGTGTGTTGCTGTTTATTTATAATAATAATAATAAGGTTTTTACCATTACGGGCTATGGCAGAACTTAATCCGAGAGCAATTTAATCCATTGTATTCTCTTGTTTATTGCAATGATTAATTTATATGTGCTTATTTTTCTACTTATAAATTAAAGTACTATTGATTTTTTTATTTGATCTGAAAAAATTTTAAATAATTTTATTTTAACGAAAAATTGTATTGTAAAAGAAATATTGCCAATTTTTTCTTAGTATAAATGAATTATAATATAAAAAACAATATTTAATATTTTTCTATGCCACGTATAAAATGGTTAAGAATTTTTCAAGTACTAGTGTTCCGAAGTTAACCCCAAGGTATCTAGTGACGCTGCGGACGGAAATAAGACGCCGGTATGCAGCACGCCTTATACACACTGTAATATGATTATAGGGCCGTCTGCGAGTACCCTTATTAAGTTATTTTTGGAGCGAAATGAGCTTTTAATATACGTTGTTTTTTATTGTGTGAGGGTTTACTGGATGCTTCAGAATGAGCTGTGTATTTCATGATATTTGGCATGAAAAATATTAATAAACCTGCTTATTTTATTTTCCCTACCATATATGAAGTTATATATATATAAATATATATAAAACACACACACACATTATATATACATATATATATAAATAAATATATATGTGTGTGTGTGTGTGTGTGTGTGTGTGTGTGTGTGTGTGTGTGTGTGTGTGTGTGTGTGTGTGTGTATAGTTAGATATATTTTTTTTTCATGATACGAAGTGACGGAACGAACAAGTCGTGCGCCTGATGGTAAGCGATACGCCTGCACGTAACAGTTGCAGTGCCACTCAGAGCTTTAAATCGCAAAGATTTGAGGGGCACTGCCACTGCGCCCGTCATCCTGCGACATAACTTGAAAAGTCCCATATGCCTGTAATTTCACCAGCACCTTACCCCTCAAAACCGGAACGCAATAATGCTCACATTACTGTTTGGAGGCAGAAATAGGTAAGGTGGCAGCACTACCCTAGACGAACTCTTTCACTAGGAGCTCTGCAGCTACTAATATTAATGTGCCGGATAATTACACAATTACCTGATCTCAAATTAGGGAACTTCCTGTACCTGTACTGGTCCTCAAGACGCCCAGACTTGAATCAAATTGAAAAGTTCGTTTTTTGTATTGGTTCTACCGAGTATCGAACTTCGGATTTTACTATCGTACTCTCGAATAAAAAATAAGGTAGTTTAATTAATAATTTTTGTAACTATAGTTCAGAATATAATGGTTCACTTTAATATGATACATAACTTGGTTTATAACTAACACCATTTTAGTCAGCCTTGACTAAGAGATCTGTAAAGAGGTTAAACAATGGTTTTTATTCGAAAAACAAAACAAATATAGGTACGCGATTTAAATCCGAATCGTAATAATAAACCGACCTCAAAAGTTCGTGGAATTACATCTGTTTGCCTAGATTTATTCAAATCGGTTACCAGAAAGTGCGCGTGAAGTGTGTTCATCCCCTAGTTTGCCACCCTTAGAGGTGGAATATTTTCTTCCAATTTAAACGGGACTAATACTAAGGTATCCTCTTTCTAATAAAAAACGAATCATCAAAATCGGTTCACAAATGCCGGAGTAATCGCATAAAATACACAAAAAATACTGTTGAGAACCTCCTCTTTTTGAAGGCGGTGAAAAAATAATTTTATTTTCTACAAAAAACTATTGATGAAGGATGTTCAATAATTTATTTAAGTATCTTCTACAAAATAAAAATCTAACCACCAAAACACCGTTCTACAACCAACCAACATAATTAGCAGATACGTATTAACACACGTGAAATGGAATCCGTAGCTTGCGTGACTGTAGGACACAGAAACTTGAAGCACGACAACAATTTGTGCTAAACTATTCAACATCTAACTAATGGTGGTTTGTAAATATTAAGACATTTATGAAGACATCTATAAAACTTGTACACGTTTATTAGCCATGTCGTTAAATACCGGTAGATTTATTTCAATTATTTTGTTGCTGAGGACATAAAAACTCCTTTTGATTAATTTTGTTCGTCTAGTTAGTTGATAACGATATAGCAAAGTGCCGTGAGATTTTTATATGATAGCAAATGACAGGATGAATATATCTTTCGCGGATGGTAAGGGAAACGCCTGTTCATACCAGTTGCAATGTCACTCAGAGCTTTAAATCGCAAAGATCTGAGAGGCACTGCCACTGCGCCCGTAATCCTGAAACATAAGTTGACTAGTCCCTTGTGCCTGTAATTTCATCATACCTTTACCATTCCAAACCGGAACGCAATAATGCTCACATTACTGCTTGGCGGCAGAAATAGGTAAGGTGGCAGTGCTTCCCTAGACGAATTCTTCCACAATAAGGTAGTAGAGCTACTAAAAGAGTGAGTACGACAGCAACGAAATTAAGCCCCGCAAGCAAATATATTTGTCGCTTGTCACCAGATACACAACTTGTTCGTCCCGTCACTTGTTACCATAAAAAAAAACGTTCCTTTGTACAATCGGCGTGATATTTTATATAGGGTAAAACCGGGTTAGACGGCCATAGGGGGTAGATGGCCAATCGTAATATTTCAATGATCCGCTAATGAAATGGCGATAGTTATTGCTCAGTTCGTCGTGTGCCTTTTGGGTTCAAGAAAACTGAAAATTTGACGACATGAAGAAAAAAGAAGACTTAAAAAAACAAAATACCAAGTAAAAGACCTATCTAAGTCTAGAAATAATTACTGGCCATCTTACCCATAGTCCTGTGGTCATCACACCCGGACACCTCGGAAGAGATGGCCAATCGTAATTTTTTTTTAAACTAATTTTAAGGTTGGTCTCAAGACAATTTGTTCTATTTTCTGTTAAATAATTATTAGTTAATTGTTCAAAGTTTAATAAGAAATAAAGATTTGCAATGAAAATTTTATCTATGGCCATCTACCCCGGTTTTACGTGTTTAGTAGCAGTAACGCTCTTTGTGCAAGAGTTCATCCAGGGAGGTACTACTACTACCTACTTCTACCGTGAAGCAGTAATATGAGCATCACTGCGTTTCCATTTTAAAGGGTAGGGCTTCTCGTCAAATTACAGGTACATGGGACTTGACAATTTTGTCTTAGGGTGACGTGTGCAATGGCGGCAGTTCTCAGATCTTTCCAGTGTAATGCCCTGAGTGGCACGGCAACGGTTACGGGCAGGGATGTTGCTTACAGGCGTACTTCTTTAGTTGACATCGTAAAAAAATACGTAGACGTAAATAAGAGCCATAATAAAAATTTCGAAAGTAAGTACACCGAATTTTGTTTGTGCCTGTTCCTGTCATAATTTGAGATTGTGTTACTTTTTTTAATATTGTAGGAGTTACACCGCCCTCTTTTAATTATGGCGGAAAAACTTATTTACACAGTTTGATCTAGAATTTCATGTTCAATGTTAATAATTCATTTTGCTCAAAATTCTGAGGTGATGTAATCAAACAAAAATAATAAACTCATGGAAATCCGTAACAGTGTATTTGTAATTTAGGAACTTTTCTCGAAGCTGTGGAAGTGAGTAAAGACCATTTACGTCTGATCTTAACCGCCACCCTATTCTGCTCTCTCTGAAAGTTATATGCCGTTTTACAATAGGGTTACTTGTGCGGAACTTGTTAATATTGGAGAGATTTTACTTTGAAAAATTACGCAAATCCATTGATAATTTTAACGATTTTGAACTCAACATTTTAAAATAGAAGAACGCACGATTTCCACATGTGAATATGAATAAGATTTACGTTGCGTAAAGCACTCATATCTCTAAAGTGAATACTCTAGGCTAGTAAGTTATTTTCATTTCATTTTTCAACCGTTATTATCCCACTGCAGGGCAAAGCATTAAGTAATAAAGTACTTTAAAATTTTATCAATAAAGTATTAAATATCAAGCTCAATAAACTTGTAAAAAAACCTAAAATGTTTAAATGATAGAAACACAGTTAAGTTAGAGTATTTCTCTCCGTCCTGCCATTTTCAGTTCCCCTAACTCTTACGGGGAATTTTTGAATATTTTACGGCGTTTCAGGTATCGCAGAATAAGCCCCTCACTTGCTATGCCGGGCGTTGCTTGCCTTGATTTTAGGCCTCATTCGACACTCGACTTCGAAATATATTAGTGGATTTACCGCCTACGAAATAACACCAAAACTCATTGCTTTGTGACACAAATTCACTATTGGTGTCAATATCTACCCATAATTTAGTACCAACTTCTGTTGGTACATTGCAGCATTCGCTTATAAAATTAGAAACAGGTTTTCGCAAACTGCTTAACGACCTTTACGTCCCAGCGGGTGGCACTATGGAAGGAGGTTTCGATCGCACTAGGGCCAATTTGGGAAAAGATCTTCGATTCCGGTTTGGGTGTTCTGGGTAGTGCCCCGGACTTCATTCAGTGCTCTGGTACTCTTAATACAGGAAATTTCTAACTTGAAGATCAGGTATTTTGTGTGGTTCCACGTTGTAAAATTTATATTTAAAAAGGTTTTCGTCACGCAGCCTCATCCTAGCAGCCAAAGACTTTAATGCTGCAGTTTTAAATGTTTTCGTCTCAGGCCTTTTAATATTACACTATTCCAAAAAAGGTTGTATTTAACTAACAAGTAAAATTTCCTTCGATCCAATCGGACTCGAACCATGGACTGTGTGTCAAACCGAGGCTACCATCTCCCAACTAAGTTACAGATCAAGTCAGCAGATTTTACGAATTTCTCTACGTGCTTGCTGCAGATCTATGTATTGGGTTTAAATGGCTTTTTTGCCATAGTTTCACCTTGTAGGAAATCTATGACAGCTTTTCTTCGAAGAAAATGTAATACCTTTGTCGCGTCCAGACTTCATGGATGACCAACGTCCAGCCTCGGTGGATGACCAGACTGACAGGCCACAAAGACAAACTTACTAGACTGACAGAAATTCGAAATTAGACCGACTTTCTTAGGACAAAAGACTACGACTGACCTTCCTTTCTTTGACAAAAGACAACGAGGGCTGTCCTGACTTAACCTCTGACGCGAGCAGACGACTTCTCCTGACTAAATTGTACAGACAGACCGTACAACCATATTACTACAACAGAATAATATTCAATAAAATAAAAATGTTTTATTTAGTTATCTTCATTAATTAAACTACATTGTGTTGATCTATTTTGGTAATGTGGTTAATAAAATATACGTTGACGAAACCATTATTTCAATACGTGTACCATTCAAGGTTCTACCACAATGGTCACGCACGGCTTCCCCCTGTTCGCTCCATTTTTGATAGAAAGCCACAATTACATTAAAATAGATGGGTTTCCTAATCACAGGGGGGTCGGGTAATATCAAATGCAATTTTCTATATTGTTTCTACCAGTACAAGCAGGAGGCGTGGTTGTTGTAGCACGCATCGTACAACAACGTAGGTACGCATTTTTTGATGAAACTCATAATTGTGCTAAATGGCGTTTACGACATTTTTATATGCGTATGTTAGTTGTAAAGAATAGTAAAGTAAGTTATTATAGAACCATTCTTTACTATTACAATATGGTTCGATGAATAATCCGAAATTGAAAATTATAAAATGAAAATATTTCGGTTACTTAAAAATTACCATAAGTGTTTAAACGAATGTTTAGGCTTTTTTTAGACTTACTATCAGATAAGATTGTGAATAGACGTAAGTATATTTATTATGTAAAAAACTACCATCCTATTTATTTTACTTTTTTTTTATTACACGAAGGTAAACAAAGCTGATCACAAACAATGAAAAGTAATTCCCCAGCTTTGGGTTAAGTTTTATGATAAACACATAAAAAGTTAAGGAAGTAGGCGGATCGTTGTTATCGAATAATAACATCGAAACATTTTAATTTACTTTATCAGTGTTGTGTGTTAAAAAGGTGCAGATAAATATAAATTTTAAGTGCACATACAACTTTGAACCTAAATACCTTAAGATAAAATATTTCCTGTATTTAAAATAAAATAACATTAAAAAAATAATGTATTTCTTTATAATACTGAAATAAAGATCGTGAAAGAAACTTATCGGTGTTATAATCAACGTTTATCAGCAAAACAACCTTAAGAATCCTATTATAGCCCCATAATCTCAATGCACCAATTAAGGTTGGTATAACGAGTGCATAAACGGTTGTTTGAGCACCGTCGTAACTGCGGCCGTAAAGTTAGATTTAATGGCTCAGATGACTACTGGAACTGGGGCTTCCCTTTGCCGTGTCTTTTTGTGGTTAATTAAGTGGTATGGAACAGGTGTTTCTTTCTCTAAAAGTGTACAAAATATAACCATAAACATGAATTGAAAACAAAAAACCTAGTTTGTTTTATTACACTAAAACACACTTACCTATAGGTATCCCACATTGCACTGACTATGCTATAGTCATAAGTATTTACATACTAGGATATTTTAAATGCACTAATTACACTTTATTGTATATTATTTCAAAGTATAGTTATTTGTTATTATTTTTTGTTAACAAAAAACTCCATATTTCGTTGATCTAGAAATCGTCATAGCTTAATGGTTTGGCCTACCGGCTTTCAAGCAGAGGTTTTGAATTGGAATCCGGGTTTACACCTCTGCGTTTCTTGGATTTTATGTGCGAAATATTATTTGAAATTTACCGGTTTCAGTGAAGGAAAACATCGTGATGAAACTTGCAAGTCGAAGAAAGTTCTCAATCTTCGAATTCCCCAACCTGCACTTTTACAAATGTCGCGTAATGTATCCTTTCACTGTAGCCAGTAAAAAAATTTAATGTATTTTATTCGTTATATAGTGAATAATAGTAGTTTATGTGACTGTTACATAATGAAAGGCATTAAAATGCGAGGGAGGGTTATTACATAAAAACATCACACGAGTGTTTTAATGCCTAATTATGTACAGTTACAAACACTGCTTTATCTACACACATATTATAAGCTCTCTGTGATGTGTTCAGGAACCGCATGTTACGACTGGCGAAATGGCGGCAAATAAAAACTTTTCTCACGCATTTCTCAAACAACCGTAGTTTTTATTTTTAATTCATAGACAAACTAGAATCGGCCCCAACTATCATATCATTCGATATCAAGTAACGTGTGAAATTGTCAAAATTGTTTGCTATTGTCACTTCATTTCGAATAAAACTTCATCTCGACAGATATTAGAATTGAGGTCCAATCAAATTGTTTTGTTTTTCAGAGATATTCGGAATTTGAATCGAATTCGATGTAAGAAGCAATAATAACATTTTCAAAGATAAGAAATTTGTTCTAACAAAACAGTTTACCTTTATGCTGGTCGTAATTTGCGGTTTTTGAACTTATTATAGAGAGTTTATGATATGTATGTAGATAAAGTATAATATCTATCTATCCCTCTATTTATTTTTATATTTCGTGTACTCGTAGAAGATAATAATAGTGAGTGAAAAGCGCCATATACCTAGGGTTTTAAAGTTTCAAAGTGACTATATCAAAGTCTTAGGTTTTCGCGATTGTTATATATCGGAAATGAACTACTTTCAGCCAGTTAGTCAGCAGTGATTAAGATACCTGAAAAGGACCCGAAACGTTACATTGTTTGAAAAACAAATTACGCGATTTACATCGGAAAAAAAGTCTTATTTCGGATTTCAGAGCAATTTTTAAAGCAAAATGTATTGCGAGAAAGTGGCGAATCGCATTACTGATCACTACGAAATACATATGACTCATTTCCGTTCATTGGCGGTTTGGACTTTTTATCTTTCCAGGGACGATATATTATATAAGATAATATAGTTAAAAAGTCGTAAACTTGTCATAAGTGACAAACAGTCATAATTAAAATTATAAATACTATTAATCAAACTGACATCGAAACATAATTCTCATGTAAAATTTATTTCCGTGTTGATGTTCATTTACATTAATAGATTTCATTTCCGATCACATTCCGAACGCAAGAATTTGCAATTTACAAACATTCAAAATATTTTATGAATGGTTTACGTAGCTTTATAGTTCTTGTTGCGAAAGTATTTTTAATAAGCGTATTGGTGAGAGACGCGTTGCAGCAAAGTTTCAATTACAGTTTGCATATTCACACAATTCGAGCGTGCAATATCACTTTCATGTTTTTGCATCTATTTGGCAGTCGCGTAAATTCGAAACGCCTGATTCTGGCATTCACCAGCATTTTAATTACTCGTTTCGAGAATGATTTATATCGCGCCCGGTCGCGAATGACACTCGGCTGTTGCTGTTGCGGCCGATGCTCGATTGTTTTTGTGTGTTTAAACTTTATTTGATTAGGGTCTTTTATTTTTTGTAATCTTTACTTGCACTGTTGAGACTAGCACAAAACACCGTATATGAGAAATCATTGTAAAATGTACTTGTAAATTGAAAGAAAAAAAACATTTGTTCAACGTATTAAGACTTTTTCAGAAGAAATTATGGATTAAAATGTTAAGCTAAAACGGATCTAAGGGTCGTATTCTAGAACTCTACTCAATACTCAAGTCAGGATTTGAGTATGATTTAAAGCACTCGAAATCATACTCAAGTCCCTGCCATTAGGGTCGTATTTCCAGTGCTTGTGTTTCCAGTGCAATCCTGACTTGAGCATTGAATAGAGTTCTAGAATACGACTCTTAGTCAGCATAATCTCTCAGCTCGACTACTTTACCATTGGTTTTTAGTTGGAGTCGCTTTTATAGGATCATATGGCACAAAAGTTCTGAAGTGGGTTAAGACTAAAATTATAACTAATACCTTAAAATTTAACTAAAAAGGAGTACGCAAATTACTTACAATAGGAATTATAAATTAAAATTATAATGTTATTAAACATTGCTGTTATTAATGGCATATTAATTAACACTTTTGAGGTGTTTGGAAACGTACGTACTGCTAAATATCTGTTTAATGTGAAAACTATATATTTCATGTAAGTGGGATGCAACACACATATGAAATCCAATCGAAAAAGCGTGCGAAATTTGTGACCATTTCGAAAGTGTCTCTAATTGTGTTGGTCATTAAGAAATTTTAAAGTTTAGACACGGTCTGAGAGGAAATTGGACTGGAAAATAAAAATAAAACTCCCTAACGAGGTCACGGTTCTCAGACTACACGGCGGCGGTTGCTTCATATGCTGTCGATAAATGTTACACTTTCTAATATATATCTTGTTTAGATTGCTTATCTATGCAAATTGCAGCGACAATTTCTTTAAAGCACAGAATAGGTTAGCATCTTTAAAACATTCGTAAAATTCGGTATTTGCAAATCAAAGCCTCCTTAACACTGTGTATGCGAATTTACGATGTTTTTATGGTTCATTGGAGAAAATAATGGATCGCTTTTTAAATTAACCGCTTTTATATGTTTTTTAAACAGCATACATTCGATATAAATCTATCTGTTAAGCAATAAAGGTATGCACTCAAATGTTTTATAGCCTGCTTACATAAAAACATACTTAATTGATTTAGATTAGGTCAATATCGTATGTTAAGAGCCTACAAGGTCGCAATAATGCCTTTCAACTTCAAATCATAAAACTCGGAAGAGTCGCTTTCACTGACCACCCCTACAACAATTGAGTACAAAATACCTCAGCGTTATTCACGAAAATCGTGAACAAAAACAAAATAAGGCGTTGCGCAAGCCCATTCACGAACCATTGTTAACGTTTTGGGATCTTTCGTAACATAATGCATCATACCGTTAGACCCATGCGTTCAAAAAGATAAAAACTAGACTAGTTTCTTTTCTTTTGTCGCGTTACGGACAAAGGGTCGAAACATGATTTAGTGGTTTCCATTTTTGTATTACGGATTTGTAAGTATTAAAAACAAAATGTTTTTAACCCCGCGGCCTCTTTGATAGATGCTTTTGTAAGTGACGCTTGGCTTGCTGACAGTTTCATGACTCCGAACGTCTATTGTATTAAAAAACAGATGAGATGAAAATAGACAAAAGCGTTGAAAACAATGAGCTGTTATAAAAGCTAATTACTGTATTAATTCGTGTTCATATCAGCATGTGGTAACTAATTTATCATGGTTGTTCTGAGAAATTTTCAAAACAATAAAAATTATAGTTAGAAAATCGAATAAAGGAAAATAAATATAAACAACTTTACCTTAAACTGTTCAGCGTCAAACTCATTGTGTATTTTGTACAAGAAATATATGGTATTTTTCTTATTTTAAAGCATATAGAGAAATTCCCATGACCAATGAAATATACAAGTACATCGTTAATGAAACATTTAGCTGCAAATTAGGCAATGTGTATGTGAGAATTTGAATAACTATGCATTTTACTAATTCAAAAATCAAGCATTAGTATCTCTGCTATTGTTCAAATAGTGTAAGTAAGTTATTTATTACCATCGAGTAAAAAAGTTTCCGGTTGTGGAAATTTATTGTGGAAAAACTGGACATCTAAACACGTTATGTAAATTATTTGATTTCGGAAAGCTAAATGTGAAATATATTCATTAGCTTCTATATTTAGTGATGTGCCTATATAGGCATAAATGTAAACAGAAACACGGGTGATTAATCAAACTTTCGACGCCGGTGAACACAGTGGAGTGCATTCATTGAATTCTGTTGAGCGCTGCTAAGTTTCATGGTTAAATTCAAAACAATTGCCTCGCATTCGATTTACGAGTTCGGCTTTGAGTTCGATCGGCATTCGTTCGGTCTAAATTTAAATTGTTAGGCGCGGGACAAACAATTTGCGGATTGCGCTCAGAGTCTTGTCGCGCGGTGCTCGCCTCTGCCACCTAGCGTGATTTAGGAGTTTGCTACCGGACTTAAATCATAGCGATGTCGTCTTTGAGTTGGAGCTGAGAAACGTATGCTTTTTGCGTCAGCAATGCTTGAAAACGGTGACGATGTGGAAACAATGAACGTCTTGCATTAGATTGTGTTTTGTCATTGTACTGGAGTGAGATAGAGATACCTACTTGCTAGGCAAACTAGAAAAAAAAGTTGGTGGTAGTGATAATATGTTAGTCTAATATTATTAAAGCTTGTATATTATTTCTGAAATATTCATTTTACATATTTGTTTATTAATGCTGAAAAACAGCTGGTAGTGCTGTTTATATTTTGCGGGTATTCCCCTAGTCACAGGACAAAACTACAAAGTTGAGTAATTAAAAGTGCAAATTAGTTTTTAAGAAATGGTAGTATAATAAATCTTACCTGTATAATCAAGTCTTGGTATCTTAAAGCGGTATGAACAGTAGCGGGCTCGTTTCAGCGACTTAAACTACCATCACATTGAATTCATACAAAACTGACCCTGTATTTATTCGTATGTAATCTAAAGACGCTACAGTGCTACTATTTTACATTATTTTGTACTTTTTAAAAATATGTGACTTAATTATTCTACTATTTAAATGAGATATTTTACAATTTTGTACTAAGTGAAAACTAAAAATTAGGATTATATCACTAAGGAGACACTCGTCAATGTAATGGTCCAGGTAGGAGGAGGATTTGTCGAACTTATTCAGTTTCGCGAATGAGAGCGCGTGAGTTCAGAGGTGGGTGTCGCGCGTGGCGTGAACGCGGGCGGCAGCTGACGCGGCGCGGCAGGCGCTCGGCATGGCGGCGAGTGTAGCGGGCGGCGGCGGGCCCGCGCGCGGCGCACTGCCGCGCCGCCGCCGCGACGCCGCCTGCCACCCCCGCGCGCCGCTACTCACGCCGCCTGATTAAAAATTCTTCCCAAACTTTGTCGGGATAGCCTCAACTTAGCGTAAACGGTTTCCAAACACCACTTCCTTCCCCGCCTCCTTAGAGATGAGCTACAATACAGCACACATAGAGCTATTACGAAAACTTTCTATAAACACCGAATAAATACTAAATCTTGCCACAAATGGTATCTATCGACGTACCATGTCTAGAATTCAAAAAATTTAAGTCTAATGTTTGTCAATTCTCAAATGAATCGCAATCGCTATGTATTGGAAATCACAAAACACATCAACGCGAAATGCGTACTGTCGCGTGTATTACGACACTACATAAAAAATAACATTAGTTCTTTGAACTTTCTTCACCCTTTCAGTTCATTATTATTCAGTAAAGCATTTATAAAGGCCGAAATCTCGATAAGACGCTTCATCGAGCTACGGCGGCACGGAACATTTGGTTTCAGCAGAAAACTAAATGTTAGAAATGCGTATAACGCCCGATTGCCCCCGCAACTTAAGTGCCGGCCGGATTAGAACTGACCTCTATGTATAGTAACGTTCTTTGAACCAATTAATTAGACACCGCCTTGCTCTACATGATTTAATTACGACTTAATAAGTATCTGTCTATCAGTTACGGTTAATCAAAGACGTGTTTTGATGTATTAAGAGGTTTTTCAATTTTATTTCTTTAAGCAAATTAATTACACAGGAAAACAGCCATTAAGAACTTATAATATTTGATGTAATGACAATATAATGAAAATATATCATGTATTAATGAAAGAAATCGGAATTTTTAAATGAGAAACCTCTAACAAGATTTAAAACCACAACGCCATATAACGTTAACTATCCACCTTCGGCACTAACCAAACTTAACTATAACATACATACAGAAATTCATTAATCGTCTGTCAATCGCATTCGGCCTATGAATACAGTCCCTACCACCTACGACTCGCTTACAAAGGACCCCTCTAATCGCCCCCGCACCTCGTTCTTCACCCCCCCAACGACCCCGGAAAAGCGTGACGACCCACAAATATAATTTTAGGTAAAACTTTCCCCTACTGATGTTGGATGCATTAATTTTAAAAGGATATGTAAAGATTAGGAGTAGTAGGATACTTATGTAAAGCCACAATAGTAGCTATATAATATATAGTGGGTAGATATTTTTAATAGTTAATCAAGGGCATAGGTATTATCGCAAGTGGGCTAATAAATCCTCATGAATCCATTTTAAATTTACATTAACATGTGTAATCAAAGCAGCGAAGCAATTCTAACAGAAATTTGAAAAACCGACACAAAACAGCGTTTTTTTAGAATTTCAAGTGACAAGACGAACAAGCGACACTCTTGTTTATAACAGTTGCGGTGCCACACCGAGCTTTAAATCGTAAAGATCTTAGGGGCCCTGTCACTGCGCCCGTCACTTTGAGACAAGATGACAAGTCCCATGTGCCTGTAATTTTAACAATATCCTGCCCTTCAAAACCGGAACACAGTAAAGTTGACATTACTGCTTGGCGGCAGAAATAGGTAAGGTGGCAGTACTTGCCTAGACGAACTCTTTCAATGAGCTTTACTGGTACTAAATTATCAGTATAACCCGATTTAGTTAGTTTGGTGAAATTACAGGCACATGGTAGCAGTAGAGCTCCTTGTGAAAGAATTCATCCAGGAAAGTACTGTCACCTTATCTATTTCTGCCGCCAAGCAGTAATGTCAGCATTACTGTCTTCCGGTTTTGAAGGGTAAGGGTGCTGGTGAAATTACAGGCACATGGGACTTGTCAACTTATGTCTCAGGGTGACGGGCGCAGTGGCGGTGCGCTTCAGGTCTTTGACGAATTCGGGCGAACAAGTCGTGCGCCACGTGTTAAGCGACACGCCTACCCATAACAGTTGCAGTGCCACTCAGAGCTTTAAATCACAAAGATCTGAGGGACACTACCACTGCGCCCGTCACCCCGACATATTCCTAAGTTGACAAATCCTAAGTGCCTGTAATTTCATCAGCACACTTAGGTAACCCATTTACTGATTGGCGGCAGAAATAGGTAAGATGACAGTACTTCCCTGGACGAACTGTTTCACAAGAAGCTCTGCTGCTGCTGAAACCTGATATACTAAAGATATAATATATAAAAAAATACTTATCGATATTAGTGAGTAAATTGCATTATTTGGTCTTTTACCTGCGTTAGTAACTGATGCCATAGTTAAATATCTTCTGTTGCGCATTTTCAAGTAAAAATTTTATAATCATATCACAAAGTCGATAAACAACAGGAATGATAACAGTCATAGACGGTAACAGCGTCACCACAAAAATCTACACATTTTAAAATTTATTTCGTTCACAAAAAGCTTTTTTTCTCTTTTATTTACATTTCAACGGCGACTTGCGCTGTAGCGACCAGGCTCTATTTTTATTTATTTCACTCTGGTGAATTTTTTACTCTCTTTTTCAATTTCATTCCGATCGAAAGCCCGGAACGTAGACGGATCTCATTTTAAATTGAATTCGTCTCTTCTTTGCATTTTTCTTCGGAACAATTCTAATTGACGTTATTTGCATGTGATCCTATTGTCCGGTTGAAACGCTTGTTAGGTTATAAGGAAATGTTTTTGCATATTGAACGGTATACATTCTACATGTGAGGGCTGTCCTGTTAGTTTTGACGATTTTTCAGAGAAAACTTAAATGCTATGCTGGCGACCACCAACATGCATAGACAGATGTTTATAATTAAGTATTTAAGTTAATTAAACTTGAATAATATAGTAAACAATTTGCCTATTCAAATCAAATCAAATTGCATACAAAATACAGGACGTAAATTAATAAATTACTTTAAAGGGCAAAAATTTGCCTATTAAATAATGACATTTCTATCTCAATTACATTTCCCATATATTTATATTATGTATTTACATACACATAACAATATAAAAAAAAGAAGTTACCGCAAATAGTTACATTTTTAAACGACATCAAAAAACGTACGTAACATTTTTTTTTAATGTATGTTACGCGATAACTTTTGCATTGCGGACCGATTGGCATGGCATTTGTGAACCGATTTTGATGATTCTGTTATTGTCACAAAGAGGGTGCCTCAGTAGTGGTTCCGTTTAAATTTGAAGAAAATATTCCACCTTTACGGGTGGCAAACTAGGGGATCAATAACTGTTGAGGTCGGTTTTTTTAAGACATTGCAATGATATTACTTAAATACTATTTTCTTTATATTGTCTATTTGTTATTATTTAACCATACACACGGCAATGCAACACGAATGGAAAGTTCTTTGAATGTTATAAATGGCTTATTCATGGCAACATTATTTTAGTTTTGAAAGCGTAATTCCGCGATCTAAAGATTTTTAAAAAGTTCTTTGCTCACTTGGGAATCGAACCGACCAGATGTGAAAAAAAATCTTGTATTTTTATGACGGCGATCGAAAGTGTCCGTAAGGTTAATTTTTGTTTGTTTTTATGTAATTAAATAATATTAATTATTTAAGAAAGCAAAAATTTCGCATTCTAAAATTTAATTCACCAACATAGGCAATAAAATGTCCAGCATAAATAATTCAAAAAATAATTTTAAGACTAAGCAATTGAGTTTATGTGAATATGTTTATGTAAATATGTAAAAAGTATTACTTACTTTTAAAAAGATTTATTAATTTTTTTGTCTCTCCGTGAAGCAAAATATTCTATCTACAATATTCAAAGTCTTTCTGTCCATGTCGCAAAGCCGTGGGACAGCCTGTATATTATGCGAGATTGATTGTGTAGACGACATTGACAAAGCCGTAGATGGGTGAGACTAGCTCAACATTGTGGTGGATGGCCAACCAACCAATGACCAAGTACTGAAGGTCTATACGCAGCAATAGGTGAAGTCGGGCAGAGTATGATGACGATGTTGAACTATTACTATTTACAAAGATGGACATATTATTCCTAGACATTGTGTTTCTATTCTTTGTACACAGTAATGTTAATTACTCTTTACACACTTATCAGTATGGTCGGTAGTTGGTACGTATGTAAATTGAAATTTAAAAGTTTTGTTATTTCTGCAATAAGTGTTCTTTATAGTGAATAAACACAGACCACACGTGTGAATAAAGTACCCTCTTATTTATATTTTTTTAATTGTAAAGATAGCCCCGTCTCTACACGCGCTTCAACTAGCAAGTATACGCCATACTTGCCAGGGGAAGCCTAAACATCAGCAAATTGCTAATGTTTTTACTTTTTCTTCGATACAGTTTTGAGTAATCAATCATTTAAGTTTCATTATTTTATTTTAAATGTTGTATGTTTTGTGTTAAAGAATAAAATATTTTTATTTATTTCAAACTATTTAGACACCCTGTGACAGGAGATGATAAGTGTGATGGTGATATTGAGGGGAAAGGGCAAACCGGAAATCGATTGAATGGAGATCTGTATACCTTAATGAGTAACCAGAGTCCAGAACGTCTTAGGACGTGCGTGTTTGGCTGTTCATCGCGGCGTGCAGGTTCCTACACTAATGTATGGTAATAAGGGCGTGGCAAAATTAGCGTAAAGTGAATGCTGTAGAAATGAGAGCTTTGCATGTGTGGTATTATTCTTAAAGACACAATGTAGAGCAATGTAGTAAGAAAACGTTGGGGTATGAAAGATAATGTAGAGATCAGAGAGAGAGGAAGACCTCATCAGAAAACAATCTGTCCTTAGGTGAAAGTACTAAGAAGAAACGTATTTATGGTATGTATGAAGAGACTGATGGGAGTCGAGGAGGTGAACGAGGTTTGTCAGGATCGTAGCCGGTGGGGGTTCAAGGTTTCTATCTACCCCGGTTGGAGATATGCATATATGTATGTTATCTTAAACTATAATACCCATATACTGACATTGACAATGGGAGAGCGATTGTTTCTCAATTGATAGGTCTACGATTTGAATCCCTGAGGCGGATATTTTTTATAATACCAAGTGACGGAACGAACAAGCCGTGCGCCTGGTGGTAAGCGACACGCCTGTCCATAGCAGTTTTAGTGCCCTGCTACTGCGTCCGTCACCCTGAGACATTAGTTGACAAGTCCCATGTGCCTGTAATTTCACTAGCACCCTTGCCCTTCCAAGCCGGAACGCAGTAATGTCCACATTACTGATTGTCGGCAAAAATAGGTAACGTGGCAGTACATTCCTGAACGAACTCTTTCACAAGGAGCTCTACCGCTACTAATAATAATTCCTTCAAAACGGGAACGCAGTAATGTAATGCGCGCATTATCGCTTCACGGCGAAAATAGGTAAGCTTGCTTATTACGCTTCAATGTGTCTGATGATGAAGGTTCACAATCGTTGGGAAACGTCGGAAATCCCTAACTCATGTTGGGCCTGCGTGGAGGACGTAAATCCTGGTATGAATTAGCGTTCTTAAGAACTGGTCTTCTTTATAAAGGAGTTTTGGGTTGAATTGCGCATTGTGCTCTGAAAATACTATCGCGTGTACTTGTATGTTGTTGTTTGTATACAACTTCGTTTATTATATTGTAGGAATTTCCATAGCTTCTTTAAGCATTAAATCAATACGATCGCGTGATATAATCGTGTTTCGCTAGAAAAGCTTTTTGCAAATTAGATTCTTTTTCCTTTGGAAAGTCTGATGTAATCAAAGACTGTAACATATTCTAGAAAATGGTAGATACTACAAAAGAATTTAAGGTTCGCCCTCTTTTAACAGAACAAACTCATTATTAGTATTATTACTTGGCAATAATGTAATTTTAAAAATTCATATTAAATTCAAATGACGTCTTTATAACTTCTTTTTAAAAGAAAACTTAATCTTTGATTAATCTACTCTACGACTTGATTGTAAATAAATAGTTTGTATTTAATTTTGGATTAAGATCTAGTTTCGATTATGGGCAGTACAATAACATACATAATATCATAAGCACTAATAATAAGCAGTGCGCGGATGGGAGTCAGTTTATAAATAAGTCAGTGCTTTAGAATTCGGCCTGCACTATCATTATCAATCCATATACATCTCACTGTTTGACATGACGCTTATCTCTAAAGAAAGTTTTCAAATAATTATGTAAATCGTCTCCGACGTACAGATGTCATTACGATATTTTTTTTTATGATACCAAGCCACGAGTCGAATACGTCACACACAAGTGGTGGTAAGCTACACATCTGTCCATGACAGTTGCAGTGCCACACAGAGCTTTAAATTGCAAAGATGCAAGGGGTATTTCCACTGCGCCCGTCGCCCTAAAACATAAGTTGACAAGTGTGCCTGTAATTTCACCAGCACCCTTAACCTTCAACTCCGGAACACAATAATGCTCACATTACTGCTTGGCGGTAGAAATAGGAAAGAAAGCAGTGCTTCCCTCGACAAACTCTGTCACAAGGAGCTCTATTGATGCCAAATCATAAATACATCGAGTGATAACACGCGTAATTACAAAATTGCGTATGATTTGGAAAAAAATAGTGGTGTATGTCCTCCAGCAGGTATCGAATCCAGGACTTGACGCGCAAAAGTCTCCTAATAATACCCTTCTCTCAACTAGGCTTGTTTGTGTCCGGCTTTTGATAGTTTTGATATATGATGCGCTTGCATCACACGTCATGTACAGTATCAACAGTGGCAGCTTTGCATACATGGAACTTGACAAAGCTTTTGTAATTAAATTTAAATTACGCGGAATCAATGTACATTGAAAAGAAATTTCAATGTAGTGTTAGTTTCTAATTACATATTTATATTATTAGATTTGTTCTCAGTCATGGCATGTATTTTTTTTATAATATCAAGTTACAGGACGAATAATTCGTGCGCTTGGTGGATAGCGACACCCCTGTCTATAACAGTTGCAGTGCCACTCAGAGCTTTAAATCGCAAAGATCTAAGGAGCTCTGCCACTGCGCCCGTCGTCCTAAAACATAAGTTGACAAGTCCCATGTGCCCGCAGTTTCACCAGCACCCTTAACCCTTCAAAACCGGAACGCAGTAATGCTCATATTACTGCTTGGCGGCAGAAATAGGTAAGGTGGCAGTACTACCCTGGACGAACTCTTTCACTAGGAGTTCTACTGCTACAAAAATATAAGTGTTGATACAATACAGTATATTATATTTCGAAAATAGTGTGTATATTTAATCAGGAAATTTCTAGAAAAAGTACACACACATCGCTATAACTTGATATCGAATTTTATCTCGATGTTTTGCTCACGAAACATTCATTGATAGCGACTGTATCGATACGACTAATGAATATGTATGCGAGCAGGTGCCCTCGGCTTGATTAACTATGTGCCGTTGTCGATTTTTGTATCGATTTTCTTATCGATATACGTGCCTGATATATCGATAATCGATTCGTTATCTAATAAAGATTAATGAGAATTTTGTGCTTTGGAAATTGATCGAGTTTGTTTATTATACTTAAAAAAAACTTTGAGTAGATATTTGTGAAAATTATAAAACTTACGATTTTTTTTAACGTACAAATGAAATAAATTTTGTAATATCGAAAGGGAAGCATTAGCAATTATAAACTTAATACACGACAAACCTTTCTAATTAATAAGCAAAATGTAAAAAACCACATCAACAAATCACTCCACAACTTCACTATAAAATTTTACTAATCCGGTTTACTATTGGAATAAATGGAACTGTTCCAAAATAACAGTTACATGTCCGTTTATATCGTGTTCCGCATACGTGTACAACGCACGTGGTTGACCGGTTGTTTTGTGTACCGGAATTCCGTTGAGTCTTGAATACATTTTACATGTAGATGGAGTTAGGTAAGTATACCTGTTAACATACGTATTTCCGAATGAAAATGGAAAAAGATGACGTTTTTGTATTTAGGTCATATTTCTTACACAAGTTGAAATTAATGAAGTACATATCTATGTATATAGAGTTATTATCAGGAATTATATGGATGAACCATTATTTAACAGTTATATTTTCCAGATATTTAACAGTTATATTTCATTTATTAAATTTGTATAGCTTGTTACGGTAGGGTGCAATAATATTAAAACTGACCAAGATACTTGAATCAGAAATGAGTGTACAGAAAACTAACTACGTCAAATATAATCTCGGCTGTGGTATTACTAATTGCGTAGTAGTGTAAACAAAATGTGTTGATTGTTTGTAGTTGTATATATTAACGTGTTGTTTTATGGTCTATTTTTGCTTTTAGTCATTCCTTTTTTATGTGTGTTTTCGCATTATGACGTCGCAATAAATGTTTTTTACTCCATTCTAAAATGAAATTGTTATTATTATATTAGACGACATTGAAAACGAGAAACTGATAAGTTTCTCGTATTTTGTGGTGAAGCAACGGCGGCAAATTTGTATAAGAAATCGAAAAGAATACAACTATGTTCGTTATACTTCTAGGTGAAAATGTTCATTAAAGATTTTAAAACACTCTTTATTATGCGAGTGCGTTCACAATTTCACAATCATTTGTATCTTTATTTGATTTTTTAAAAATCGGGAATTAATCGCGCGTACATATATTTTATTTAACTCTTCTTTACGGACATGTCCACGGTATCGAAGAGACTGAGGAGGCGGGTGTCAACAACTTCTAGCCGTGCGACATTATTTAAGTACCCGCATTTGATCTTCATTTTTTATTTATGCTTTAAAGAAGTCATACATTTATACATTTGTATTTGAATATCATCACTATTACCAGCACGATACAGGTCACGTAGTCTTACTACATAAATAAAAAAATTTTTGGGCGTATTATGCTATAATGTAAAATAAGGTGCAGGTAAAACTTGCAAAAATTTGCATTTCTTTGAATAAAAACCAGTTCGATGACTAATTAATGCATATCAAAGATTTTATATAATCAAATTACATAACCAACCAATTAATTTAAAATCAAGATAAAGAGTAAATTGAAGCAACACGGAAATATAACAAAATTGTACAAAGATAAATTTAAAGTCCAAAGACATGTAACTCTGTTTTGAGTAGTTTTATAAGCGTCGATTAATCAAAAGATGATTCACAGAACACCTGAGATAAGGTACGTATGAAATTATTTTTTAATTGCAATGTTGATGAGTGAAGGTGTGAACATTAAGGCCCTTGTTATCTTAAGTAAATGAGCGTTGAATGTTTGTTTATAAATTCATTACTTGGGAATATTTTTAAATATAGTTTAAAAACCTATTTATTGCATTTTCAAATAGTGTGGTGCAAAATCAACGACAAATAAATCTATCGATTGATCAAAGAACAACTTTGGCAATTTGCACAACATACTTGTTTTTCATAAGCAAACACTTATCAATGTTTTGATCTTAGATTTTTCATGTAATTGATTTTAAAAAATTAGTTACGGAAAACTGTCTACGTATTTCAATGTCATAAATAAAATGTTTTCTATTAATTTTGACTATAAACAAAAGTAAGTAGAGAATTGTTTCATGGTTGCAAAATTACCAGAGTAAATTCTGGCGTGTGTATGATACTTGAAAGCGATTTTACTTTATTTTTTGTAGATACATAAATCACTAGCACCATTAATATCATTAACATTTTTCAAAAATGTGCCTAAAATCATTTCCACGGTAGAGTGTGCCTGAATTATATAGCTATCTGGATTTTTTACAACACAAACCATGAAGAATTTAGAATAATCCGGCTAAATTAATCCTAACAGCAAGATTTTGAGCACTTCATAAGCAAATCGATTTCTACGGTGTCACAGCTATTTTAATCAATCATAATTCATTTTTGTTTTCAAAATTTAGTAGTCGTTGTTTTAGTTAATGTGTGTTATTCCTTTGTTTCGTATCTTGTTTAATGAGTTTTAACGCTTTTTTTAAAGTTTTACTATACATAATTACATACCTACATGCATACAGCTATGAAATTAAGTATGTATATAAAGTTTGCATTATTGTTAAAAAGAACACACAATGTTTGCCGTTTATGGACCATGCAACTCTTTGTCGGCTTAGGCTAGAAACTTCATTTTTAAATCTATCCACTAACAATAAACTTTGTGAACAGAGTAAAGAAATACTGTCATACAGTCAACTGCCAGCTAATGCTAGCGGCAATTGCCGTAATTGCTAAAATTAAAAAATAATTGTCTATGCTATTACTTTGCTGTGTTTAATTATGGTACTCGAATGTACTTATCCACATCACATACTGATTTTTAAATAAGGCAGTAATTTTTACGAATAAAATTACTTTGACATTCGTTTTGTGCCTGGGTAAACAATAACTTTTGCTTTCAGCAAATGTCACATGTGAAATATTTCGATATTTATTTCATTGAATACCGTAAGTAATTTTTAAGTGCTAGTACCTAATAGCTCCTTGTGAAAGAAAACGTCCAGGGAAGAACTGCCACCATATCTATTTCTGCCGCCAAGCAATAATGCGACTACTACCGCGTTCTGGTTTTGAAGGGTAAGGGTGCTGTTACAGGCATATGGGACTTGTCAACTTATGTCTCAGGATGACGGGCACAGTAACAGTGCTCCTCAGATCTTTGGGATTTAAAGCACTGAGTGGCACTGCGGCTGCTATGGATAGGCGTGTCGCTTACCACCTGGCGCACGACTAGTTCGTCCCATCACTTGTTATTATGAAAGAACTAAGATATTCATGTTTTTTGTTAAAATACTCCACTAGTTGTTGTCATTATTGATACAAAGATTGAACAAAATATAAAGAAAAATTCTGGTCTCGAACCAGCGTCTGTTGTCACACCGTAGCTAACGTACCAACTGGGCTACAAATCGAGTCAGCAGATCTTACGAATTTCTCTACATGCCCGTAGCGGATCTTTGTATTTATTGGGTTTAAATGTACAAAGTGAGGCAACAGATTCTGGTTCGAGTCCAGTTAAATCAAAAGAATTTTTCTTTGCGTTTGTTCGAACTTTGTATCAGTAATAATAACAAATATTACTTTTAATATTTTTGTTTTTACTTTTTCATATATAGACACACTTTCTCCTTAATTCTTTAGTATTTGATAAAAGTACTACTGTAATCGAGAAAAGCACTCGTCAAATCATACTCGTTCGGCAATCTCAAGTCTCTTTAATAAATGTACTATTTATTATTCTCTTTTATTTGGTATTGATAATTCATACATGCTTCTGCCGCTAGCTTCTTTAATAAAACCTTTTACCTTCGTAAAATTTGAAATATAAGCCATTTGAAGTAGCATCACTAGAATGAGGTGCGTTAACATCTCATTGCGCGTTCTATAAATTTGCATGAATTTAACCCGATGCGTATCGCGCGTGTTGGCACTGATTGTGACGTTGATTAAATCCAATAAAAAATACCGCCACTCGACTGTCTAATGGATCTGTTGAATTTTTGAACGCACATTTGAAGGATGGCGCAAAATTCTAGAGAAAATAAATGTGATTCCAACTTTAAATTTTAAAATAATCGATGTCTTTTGTTTTTTAAACGTGAAAGTTTCGGGCAATTACAAAAAATACTTTGGTAACAATTAGAAGGGAAACTAAAGCGACATGTGCTGTGGTTTATTCTGATTTTTCGTTTCAGATTACTTAAATAGACGTGGATTTATGGTCGGACGGAGTGCTATTTCCGTCGGACGAGTTTGAGTCAAGATTTACTCGAATTTGAAACACGGCTCAGGACAGAAGTGTAAGGAAATTTTAATTGGATTATTAACTCATTCCGAGCTATTGTTAGTGAGTCAGCTTTATAGAAGTGGAAATCTTATAAATCATGATTAACTTTGTTGTCGGAGTCTGGAATTGGAAAATTCGGTGCGACGTATTTAAGAAATGGGTTTGAGTTGGCATTAATTTCGCTGGCGATTTTCAAGGAGAAAGCGAATAAGAAATTAGTGAATTGACTGAGCTTTATTTATTACGGTATATGTACTTCGCTTCTTTGGAAGTGGTACTCGACTTTAGATACCTTTTTTCTTTGCTTAATGAATATTAGCCAAGGATGCTTGCAAAAGTTAGTCAATAGTACCTACTACCGTTGTAACAATAATTTTAAATCGATTTCGTGTAACTACGTACTTTCTATGGCAAGTACGAGTTATGGAATTATTTTAGACTTTAGCTTTTCACCTGTTCTTAAGAATTACTTTAAAATCATTGCAAAAGAACATGAATGTTATATAAAGAAATGAGCATGTATATATACCAACTTCTTGGGCCTTTTACAGGCCCCATGGTCTTCGTTGACAGATTGGTTTGTTTGAAAAAATAATTATGCGTAATTTAGATTAAAAAAGAAGTTGCATTTTCTATGTGTAATAATCGCGAAAACCTAAGACATATATATATTACAAAATACTATAGGCTAATATATATATAAATATTCGAAAATTCAGAGACAACACATAAGCCGTTTAAAGCAAAATAAATTCGGTCCTCCATATAAAGCTTTCGACACACCCCAGCACAGAAACCGACCAACTGACGTAAATCACACAAAGTTAAAAAAAAGAAGAAAAAAACCACGAAATAAAGAGCTCACGTAAAAGTTCAAAAATATCAGCGGTGAATATAATTATAGGAATACCCGCTGGTTTCCGGACTTCTAGATGGTGTACTATTGAAAGCACTTGAATTTTTTTTTAAATTATTTTATAAGGTCTCGATTCAAGAATTTTTTTCTTCATGACATTCATAAAAAAAATTTTATGATTTATATTATTCTTAGAATCTTTTAGTAGCAGTAGAGCTCCTTGTGAAAGAGTTCGTCCAGGGAAGTACTGCCACCTCACCTATTTCTGCCGCCAAGCTGTAATGTGAGCATTAGTAAGGGTGCTGGGAAAATTACAGGCAGGCGCCCATCACCCTGAGACATAAATTGACAAATCCCATTGTCAACTTATGTCTCAGGATGATGGGCGCAGTGGCAGTGCCCCTCCGATCTTTGCGATTTAAAGCTCTGAGTGTCACTGCAACTGTCATGGACAGGCGTGTAGCTGACCATCAAGCGCACGACTTGTACATCCCATCACTTGATATTATAAAAATAATAATAATAATAAATAACGCACACACTCAACATAGCCCCGCACTAGGAAAACCCTGTGTCGCGGGTGCCATGGACACACACATAGACAACGACAAATTACATCCAAACTCACGAGAGAAATAATTGTAGGCCATACAACTATTTCTCCCGGCCCGGGAATCGAACCTGGGACCTCTGCGTGGCAGTCCGGCATGGTAACCGTTAGGCCACGGAGGCAGTTAAAAGAAACTATTTATATTATTTTTATTAAAAATAAGTGCGCATTTGACCTCCATCTCACCTGATGGAAAGTGATCATGAGATCGACGATGTAGCATGCACTTGTATATTAATGTAACACATACACTACGGTGTAATGATTTAATAGCTTGCCTATTTTGTTTATTTAATTGATATAAGTGTGTGCTGTAACACGTTTTTTAAATAATTATACAAACTAGATATCACTTGAATTTTCTGAATAAATTGTAGAGTATGCAGATGTAAACACACAATAATGATACATCCAACTCGAAACAACACATATTTTATCTCAAATTGTCTATTATTCGAGAACTCATGGTAAGATATTGGAACAGAGGGAATCTTCACGTAGTTATAAATAAAAGATAACTCTAAAGTCCTACCTGCCGAGCGACTTCTGTCTGTGAATTGCAAATACAAACTCTAGCAAGTAAACGCATAATAAAATAAAAGTTTTAGATCCTGCGCTGAAAAGGTGTTGAAACTTTTTTGCGCTATGGAACTTCTACTCTTTCATGAATGATAAATTACCTGGTTCCGTATTTATCGTCTGCTCTATCTATGATATTAGGACTACATCATTAACTTTAATCATTCCAAAACAATGATCAATTTTTTTTACGGAATTTATGAAATAATATGACGTTTACTATTATTTAAATAACCTAACCTCCGGTTAAAAAAAACCGACCTTTAAATGGGACCACATCTGAGGTACCTTCTGTCCAATAAGAAAAGAACAACATAAAAAAAAACATACGGACGAATTGAGAACCTCCTCCTTTTTTTAAAGTCGGTTAAAAATTGGTATTGTTCACTATCTACCAGTGGCAAAGGTCTATATAGCATAATTCAGGTAGGCTTACCTAAGAAATTGGTTAATTCATCTCTGAATAATAGTTTGGTTGGGTAAATAGTTTAGTTCAGATACAAGTTCTAATCTTGTTGTATTAGGTTCTATTTTCCAACTTAATAGGAGGTGTTGACCGGCAAATGTTTTAGTAAAATTTGTAAGTATCTTTTACGTCGACTTACGAGTTGAAATATCAACATATCGTTATTGCTACCTATCAAAAACTGACCAAAACCTTGTTTGTTGTGTGTTTATTCTAAAGAATTTGTTGAAATAAAATTGATTGTAGCCGCATTTTTTATTTCAGAGCTATTTCAAATACCTACAAGTGTTACTAAAGAATATGAAGCTAGGCAACCACACCAATTGCCTGGTCTTAAACTGGAGAATTCCCTGTAGGTACTATGAGTACCACAGCAACGGAATTCACTCTGGGGTACTTCCTAGAACACCCAGACCAGAACCAATTTACAAAATTTCATTTCCCACATTAAATAAATAAATAAATAAATAAATAAATGACGCACACACTCAACATAGCCCCGCACTAGGGAAACCCTGTGTCGCGGGTGCCATGGACACACATATAGACAACCACAAATTACACCCAAACTCGCGAGAGAAATAAATGTAGGCCATACAAACATTTCTCCCGACCCGGGAATCGAACCTGGGACCTCTGCGTGGCAGTCCGGCATGGTAACCGTTCGGCCACGGAGGCAGTTAAACATTGATAAGGCAGTTAGACATTGGTCCTACCGTGAATCGATCTCGGAATCTCCACATCCATCGCCCATAACGTCAATCGTTAGGTCACCGAGGCAGTCAGTGTTTAAGAGGGGCCGTTGAAAAATAATCTCTTGACTATTTCCAATTTCAAAATAATACTGGCCACTATCGTGACGATTGTGTTGGATTCGCTGTAAATTTTTTTTTTCAAAATTAGCGGCACATTTTTGATTATCATGTTCCGCTTTGCATAGAAACATGTCGGAAGAAAAAAATGTCTAAAAATAACTTTTTGTCTTAAAAAGCTCATTTTTTATACATTTTGCTTTTTTTTTCATTTTAACTTTTTTTTTCACTTTAGCTAGTGTCAATCATTAACATTTATATAATAAATTCATATCTCTTGTAGGGATATGTAGGTAGATTACTTTTCAGCCGCCCCTCTTATAATCATGATCTGTTTTGTAATTATGTAGGTATACCAATTAATGTTCGGACCAAATTAAATAAGGAAGACATGCAGTAAAGTGCATAAACGCCATTACATCAATAAAACTTTTACTGGAGCATTGAGTACTTAAGAAAATTAAAACTCTACTTTTAATATAGCCAAGTTAGAAGTAGACGCAAGTTTAGTTTGAAAATAAAACAAAATAATCAAAGATAAAATCTTTATAGGTACATCACTATTTTGCCTCTTATCTATATTTAGCAACAAAATATAAGTTGCTCGAGTAAGAAATTTCGGTTTGCTGTTTAGTGTAAAACATAATTAATTAATTAGTAAATGTGCTCCGTTTATTATAGTGCTTAGCAGAAAGTATGTGATGTAAATAAATTTGTAAACAGCCGTACAAATGTGAAGCTTAAAATGTGTACACATGGGTCATAAAATTTCATAACTAATCACTTACACGATTTTTATTACTTGTACTTTTGCGTTTGTGCATTTGATCTTTCATTATCTTAAATAAAGTGAAAATACCTAAATGCACAATTTTCAGAAGTTTACATGGCTACATGAATAACGGCTTTTAAAAACAATGCACTCTAGTTTCAGCAAAAAATAAAGTCAATGTTTTCTCTCATGATTTTCTTGTTCTTATCCTATATATATATACCTAACACTAATGTGATGTATATTGGGTTATCGATATAACGTTACTATTATGTATCTAATAATAACCGTTCCGGATTGCTGATGATCCTGGTTCGAATTAAGGCGGATAGAAGGAATTTTTCTTAGTGTTCGATCTTTGTGTTAATAATTATTACCAGTGGAGTAATTTCACAAAAAAATTAATGTCATGGTATTACTACCATGCTAGCATTGTGATAATTATTCAATAAACTTTATATTACATATTATGTAAGGAATAGTTCTAAATGGTATCACAAAGTCGGATTTTTTTTTGTCCGAAATAACGTTTGTTCGAATTTCATTACACCGAAAACCAAATATAACGAAACAGTTGTTCGTTCAGGATGTGTTCAATGTTTATCGTAATGACACGATTAGGTTAGGTTAGGTTAAGTTAGGTTTATAAGAAAAAACATTTTCCTCTCAAAATTACTTTCGAGGTTATATAATTTCGATTTAACGTTATTTCTGGAAAGTGTCATTTCGGAATACTGATAGGTAAGCGTTCTAAATATTATCTGTAGCTGTATCACAAATAAAGTGAAAAATATGCTTACATGGAACAAAAGAAAATATGAAGCTTTAATGCCTCAACCATTCTTCGGATCGCCTATTTGTTTATCAATCAAAGAACTGATAACAAAATAAATGTGTATCGCTCAAAGTGCTCACTTATATAGTATATATATCCTATGTATACAAACAAAAAGTGAATGCCTACTTTCAAAGTTTCAGAATGCCCTGCCTTTCAAAACAGTATATTACTAATTTATAGAAAATTCTATTTTTTGTTTTGAAATTTGTTCAAAGCGGTAGTACGATTACATATGCAGAAACTTTAGAATTGAAGTCTTAATAACACGTTTAACTAAACTGCTTATTTATTCTCTGTGAAGTACTCTACTATCCCTGAAGACTGACATGCACTGAACGACCAACTTCTACAATTTTAAGCGCATTAAAAACATCCCAGACAGTTTAAAACCATTTGCTAAAAGCGCCACAAGTTTTTCCTCTTAAGAAAAACCCTCGGACTCAAAGTACGGCGAAGGCAATAGACTTTAGGTTCCCTGAGACTAAAGTTAAATATCCATTTAAATCTTCGACGCCGGGAGGATTTCTCGTGGGAACTCCGCTTTGCAGCAAGAAGCGCTTTATTTTGCTCTAACTCAGAGAACAGAAACTTCTAAAAGTAGTGCAGTTGTTTTTTTACATAACACATGGTACTGTAGCTTTATTGTAATGTTATAATCACTACAGTAAAATGAGAAACAGCTTTAAGGTGATCGATCTTTTCATTACAATTTTAATTACTAAAATACCTATTATAATGATAGCATGGAATAGTAAATTAATTTGATTAATTTTACTAAATTAAAGAATGCTTACCAAGGCCGTCGATTTTGCTTCAAACAAATTAAAAAATAAATTTCATTTTAAAAGCGCGTCTCCCGCTGAATTGCCAAAGGGGCTCAAAGAAAGCGCATCAAGCGACAGCGATACTCACCTACCTAACAGTACATAGCTTCGTCGACGACGGCACTAAATCAATACGAGCCATCACACCCCCTCCCCAAACCACCCCGTCCCGCTTCAAGCCGCTGCTTTCCCGCCGAAAGCAGCCACCACCCTTGAAAACCTCGTGAGCTGAGCTCCTACTTCTGTTCGGCTTTTGTGGAGTTGTAGCTCGAACGAAACGTCTTGGGATTTGCCTGGCCAAATTGACAGTTACACATTTGAATCCGTTTTTTTAGGTTAATGGAGTCTTCGTTTCCTTTCTTTTGGAAAACACGCTTTATGTACTTAATTAATGTTTTTTACTTACTACTATCTACCTAATAGAATATTCATTTCCCTATTATGTAAACTGTACATCATGTTCTAATTTAAAATTCACTACCTGTAATAGGTATACCTTCTAGACACTCGTAATTAACTCGCGGGCTGTCTTTAAAATAAAATTAATGGTTCTATGCATTTAAAATACGAAATCAACATGCGTTATAAAAAAAAACACTATCTTGTGTTAGTTTAACTGAGCTAATACAAGGTAGTGCAAAATAGGTAAGTAAGTAATTTACAAAAATGTACCGTGATGATTTTAAATTACAAAAAAACATCTCGTAGTATGTTACGATAAAATTAATTCTATATAAGTAATTCACCGTTAATTTAGTTGCGCTTCGACGGTGTTTATTGCTATTAAGTTAAACCGACAAGACAATACGTTATGTTTTATTACTTGTTTATTGATAAAAAAGTGTAATTAATCGAAGAATCAATTTGCAAAAGCATTAACACCGCACAGTCCTACTATAATTATCCGTAATGTTTCTACTAAGCGACTGTATAAATCAAACATGCGACGCTATTGTTCGATTCGTGTTAGATTGATAAGGTTATTCCCAAGTGTGAACGAGACAGATATCCATTCATTGCTTTCTATTCATAAGTGATTGTATACGTGAAACATTACGAAAAATTGTACAGTCAAGAACACATCAAACTTGACACTTTGGACTTTGGGTCGTATTTAACGCGGGTTGAAATTCAATTTTAAGTGTCAAGCTTATTGTGCTGTGGACCATGTACGACAAACTATGCTCAAAGTCATAGATATTTCCGTTCAATTAGAAAATTCTATTAAAACCAGATTAAATGTCAAAGTATTTCCATGGCTATACATTTTTAGATTAGACATGAGAATGTTTTATCTAAATAATTTGCGTATACTGCAAAACTCCGTGGAAGACCATCAAAAAGTTTTTGCGCGATTTTACAGTTAGAAAACGATTTTCATTCTATTTACATAGCGTTTTAACCCTCTCAAGTTCTTGTTGTGAAACATTCAATCCATTAAGTCCCCATTTCATTTGGACGCTTTTCCCTGGATTAAATAGGGTATATTTTGCTTTATAATATTTTGTACGTCAATGTTATAATACGTAAATACCATGTCTTAAACGTTGTAGTTCGAAATTATAATACCTTCCTGGTTCGTAATGTTGATTCAGCTTTTACCTAAAAATAAAAAATAAAAATATTAATACAGTGTTATAACAAAACTGATATGATGATGAATAAATAATGGACTGAAGACGTATAGTATTTCCTAGACGAAGAGTATTATCTAAAACTAAAAAAAAAGAATCATTCACCCAGACTAAGCAGTAAGGTTTTAAATCTTTGGCTTTTCCTTTACGGAAAAAATGAAAAATAAACAACAACGATGACAAAATTATCCCAACATTAAAAAAAATTAACTCTGTAGAAATCCCTGGATTCTCGATGGGACCTATTCAGACAACGTATTTTAGGATAACCTAAATAGTATTAAGAATATTCTGAGCGTTAGATGAAAAAAATCCGGGTTTGATTCCCTGTAGAATGAACAACGAACTTTGCTAAATTGGTTCTGTGTTTTCTAGTTAATATTCTGTTAGTCAACGTAAAGAGAATTCACTAATCATGTACTAACTAAACCAGTTCATCAATGTGCCAGCAATTTTAAAAGAAAATGAAATATAAAGAAATATTTGAAAAATAGAAGGCAAAATATTAATAAAATAGAGCTTCATTTAAGGCTTTGAGAAAACAATGCATAATCTCCTTACTTACGAACTATTCCAGATTCAAATTTTTAATGGGCCCGTTCCTGCGACAGGCAATAATGAAATAAGCGCAGGACAAATACAATAAATCTTGTCGCGAGACGCGAGGGCGGCGCGGCGACTTCCTCTTTCGATATTTGAATTTAATTTAGCTTCGCATTGTCCTTTTTGTCAATTTGAGCGGAATTTTGAATATAGAACGTTTTTGTTATGAAATTACTTATCGAGTTCTTTGATTTTCGCGATTGTTACGCATAGGAAATGAAACTATTTTTCCGGATTTAAATCGCGTATATTTGTTTTTGGTCACGGTTGACTTTGACACAGTCAACCGTGACCATGGGACCTGTAAAGGGCCCGAAACGTCGGTTTGTTTGAAAAAACAAATATACGCGATCCGGAAAAATAGTTTCATTTCCTATGAAATTACTTTTTCACTTATTTAAGGATTATATATTTTACACATTAGCCAGGACTCCTTTAAATTTCAAGGTACAAGGTGAAGAGCACTTTAGGTTTCATACTAAAGACTTAAATTCAACTCTATACTGCTTGCAGCAAGAACTGTCCAAAGTTCCTAGCATGGTGTGCTTTTGAGTGTAGAATAATTAAGTCTTTAAAACAATCTTAGGAATGACAATTTTAATACATTGTTTTGCTAACAATCGCAATATGAAGGAAGTGTAAGAAACCACGTGAGGTATGATCGATAATATTAAAAAAACACATTTTAGTATTCGACGGCGCACAGTAGGTTCAAACTGATAATTCGCAGACTTAGGAATAATTACTGGAACATCGAATTGATTTTTTAAAATATGATAAACATTAACATTCCTGAAAACCTTTATTATAATTCCTTTTCTCCTGTGATACCTACATATTATTTCTTGTCTCGAAATGTAGGAAAATGTAATAATAGGGGTTAAAGTATGAAATTGCCGATTTGTACTGAAAATCTAAATTGTTTATTTTTTAAATTTTTAACAAATTTATTTAATCAAAATAGTTGCCATTATTATCTATACATTGCTGCCATCTAATGGGAAGGTTATTAATGCCTTTGCGATAGAACTCCGACGATCTAGACTGCACAAACTGTGTGAAAGCATTTTGTACTGCCTCCTGGGAAGAAAACTTCTTGTCACGTAGATAATTGTCCAAATCACGAAAAAAATGGTAGTCCGTTGGAGCAAGGTCTGGTGAATACGGAGGATGACGAATGGTTTCTAACTGCAGTTCCTGAAGGGTCAAAATGGTTTCTCGTGCTGTGTGAGGTCTCGCGTTGTCGTGGAGCAATAATGGTGAAGATCGATTCATGAGTCGGGGCTATTTTACTGCTAGTTTTGTCAACATGGTTCGGAGTTCGGCACAATAGACATCTGCCGTTATTGCTTGACCAGATCGGAGAAAACTATAGTGAATAACACCGTGCTGAGACCACCAAACAGTTACCATTACCTTTTTATTGGTAAGTTTTGCTTTAGGACACTGTTGTGGCATTTGACCTGGGGTCAGCCATTGCATTTTTCTGTTCCGGTTATCATAAAGAATCCACTTTTCATCACATGTTACAATTCGATCCAATATTCCTTCATTTCTGTACCGGTTCAACAAGGCAACACAAGTTTCAACACGCGTTTCTTTCTGCAGATCAGTCAAATCATGAGGCACCCATTTTTCGTATTTTTTTATTTTATTGATTTAACGCAAGTGAGTCAATATTGTGGGTAAGGTAACGTTAAACCATGCCGCTAATTCCTGGGTAGTTTGACTAGGATCGGCTTCCACTATCTCTCTTAATTCATCGTTATTCACCTGTGTGGGCGGTCTTCCTCGTGACTCGTTCTTTAAGTCGAAATTTCCATCACGAAAGCGTTTAAACCAAAATCGCACGGTGCGTTCATTAGTAGACCCCTCTCCAAACGCAGCATTGATATTGCGGGCTGTTTCTGCCGCGTTAGTTCCGCGTCGGAACTCGTATTCAAAAATCACTCGAATTTTCGCAGTATCCATCTTTCTTGTCTAAATTGAATAACAAAAACAATTGAAAGTCGATATTCAAATGTTTCAAATTTAAAAAAAAAAAATCACAGAAACCATTTGAAAAAAGTTTCATTCGAAAACCTCAAACCATGAAGATTCTATGAAAATTCAAAGAACCTATTGCAATAAAACGGCAATTTCATACTTTAACCCCTAATATATGTTGCTTGCTTGCAGTATAGTTCCAAACACACTCTACAAAAAATCATCTCCAGGTACTTGCAGCTTTACGAGTAAAAAGGCGGCAAAATTTATGTATTTTATGCAAAAAAAAAATTTATGTATTATATTAATATAATGTACTAGTTTCTACTTCACTTTCGATTAAAGTTATAACTATTATTTACACTACTACTGTTATATATAGTTATTTTTCCATACAAAGACTTAACTTAACTATTTTCAAGAAATTACACAACAAAAAACATCTCAGGAATATAATTTTATTTATCATATAAAAAATCAGCTTGTATTCCACACATTATTCCTAAGTCTACGAATTATCAGTTTGAACTTAGTGTGTGGCGGCGCGGCGATCGTGTTTCGCGTGTTCACATCCAGCATTACCAACCGCCTTAACTCACGGTCGAATATAGGGTTGACACACACTGACACTAAAGCGAATACTTTTGTATGTTCAATAAAAGTTTTAATAGCATTTGAAATTCATAAGTAACATCGCTACACAGATACAGAGAAATTACATTAACTCTTAGGCAAATAAAGATATTTACCATCTTACTTTTATTTAAGTAATAAATTAAAAATGTTGCTACATTCTCCAGTTTTAAAAGTATAATGGCCACCAAAATAAAACGTCATGTTTCCTTTTAAAAAATTTTGATTTTAAAAGTTGTTTTGAAATGGCATCTACACCCTCACTTACCTGGGAACCACTCCTATATCTTATAGATATGACATTGATGCTCGCGTATATTTAAGGGTTAAATTCCACATTTAACTTTAATTAAAGTTTCAATTATTAAATAGAAATTTGCAGAAATATAATTGTTTTAGAGTACGCACCCATTGCACCTCAAACTTTAACAACGAACCGCGATGATAATCAGATTCCGGTCATCAATACCTACATATACAACTATCCAACAATGTATGCATATACTAAAGTTTTACCACCATACACTTTTTAAGCCGTTCTAAGATAGTCTAAATCGTGACCACAACCAGAACACGGCACGTTATAATTATACAAGATTACACGGATATTAGTTGCGCTTTGGTAATCACAGAATCGAAAAAAGAACATGATTTTTATTAAAGTTGGTATATTAATAGTAAATGAATAGAAGTAAATGATGTAGGAATAAACATTTTTAGGAAACCAATTTTAAAATATAACTTTAATTAATCGGTTTTTCATCTCTTATAAAAGCTCTAGCAAATTATTAATGGCCATAAAAAATAAAACGTTTTTATTTTAATTACTTTCTTAACAGAAATTGTCATCCATGACTCTTTCTTAATTATTCAGTGTAAAAAATTAATTTAAATTTGATACATACTTAACGTCATTAAAAAAAATCTTCTACAAATTCAAATAATGAATACTGAGATACGATAACAGGTAACTTTAATAAAAATCACATATTATACTACAACACTATCTCTGTCCTCGGAATCCGGAAAAAAAATTCAAAATGGCATACGAAGTTGAGACGAGTGACGTCGGGTAGGTGCGGCAGGATTGGGACAGCGGTGATGGGGTGACACACACTGTTATTATTAGTTTTTTGTCCCCACCCTAAAGTCCCCCTTCTCCTCTCTGCGCGGCCGCCATTCCTCGCGTTAGAAACTTTTTGTACACTTTTTGTAGCCGAGATACGTTCGTCGCTTCTTTTTTTAAACGCCGTCCTAGCATTGGCGTGATATTGTGAAATTTGATTTTGGTTGCAAAGACAGTTTTGGGCATTTTGTGAAATTGGACCTTACCGTTCTACACTCTTATGTTATAAAATCGGTTAATTAAAGGAAAAGGGTCAACTGCAAAGTGTAAAATTGTAAAACATTTTTACGGCAAAACACAAGGAGAAAGGACAAAAAACAATATTTAAATTTTGCTAACAGGCCAACTTAACTATCCATGGGTACGACTATATTAGATTCGAATAAACTAGCCGTTAGAGTCTTTTGTTTATTTAGTCTTATCGTTAATTTAGTGAGTGAGACCGGAAGTTAGTAACACATACTTTCATAATTAAATTATTAATAATGAATTTCGATCTTATATTCAATACTGGCTAATCAAACTCATTTTTTAAATTCACATTCATAGCCCAGCACTAGGGAAACCCTGTATCGCGGATGCCATGGACACACACGTAGATAACCACAAGTTACACCCAAACTCAAGAGAGAAATAAATGTAGGCCATATAATATTTTTCCGGGCCCGAGAAAAGACCCTGGGATATCTGTATGGCAACCCAGCGTGGTAACCGTTAGGCCATGGAGACAGTTAATGAAGTATAAGATATGACTTAGAAAAAATATTATTTTTATAGTATCAAGTCGGGCTGAACAAGTCGTGCGCCTGGTGGAAAGCGACACGCAGTAACAGTTGCAATGCCACTTAGAACTTTAAATTGCAAAGATCTTAGGAACACTGTCATTGCGCCCTTCACCCTGAGACACAAGTAGACAAGATCCATGTGGCTGTAATTTCACCAGCATCCTTACCATTCTAAACTGGAACGCAGTAGAATATGTTTATTTGGCATCACAAACACAAACAAAAACAAAATACTTAACATATTTACATTTTTAAGAAAAGAACAATAGTAATGCTCACATTACAGCTTGGCGGCAGAAATAGGTAAGGTGGCAGTACTTCCCTGGACGAACTCTTTCACAAGGAGCTCTACTGCTACTGGATGATCATCATAGTCACGATCTCGTACCCTTAATATAATAAAGCTACATGTGATGTCATAAAAATAAAACGAACTTCACGAAACAAATTATGTATAACTCTCCACTATTTAACGCATAAAAATGTTATCGACCAATTTCGTTCGCAGAATCTTTAAACGTCTCTCCTGCAACTGCCTTCGTGGCCGAACAGTTACCACCCTGGACTGACACGCAGAGGTCCCGGATTCGATTCCCAGGCCGGGGGAAATATTTGTATGGCGTACATTTATTTATCTCGTGAGCTTGGGTGTAATTTGTGTTTGTCTATGTGTGTATCCATGGAACACGCGATACAAGGTTTCCCTAGACCGGATCTATGAGTGTGCGTTAATAAAAATTGTCATTTCGAAGATGTGGCCTAATTAAACACCAAGGCTCTGAATGTTTGCAGTCTCGCTGATTTCAAGATTGTGCGCTAGGCAATCACAAGACTATCACCACCTTACTGGAATGGATTGGATGTATGAAACACCAACTCTGATCAAGATTAGTGTCAATTGTCTTCCGTCTATTACCCGATGCTCTACAAATGTATTGGCAAGATCTTTGGTTGACGATGAGAGTCTGAATAACCTGTACAGTTTGAAAAAGTCTAGGGTACTGGAAAGATAGACAAGTCTAACAGAATTGCAACAACAAGTTGTACATTAATAGGGACATTATGCTGTACATTGACGAAAGTGATAAACACAATAAAATTAGTTATAGTTCCGCACTCATATTTTAAAAGAGAAGTTGGTTCAATGACTAATCAGAAACAGATACAAAATAATTAAAAAAGTTTGACATTACATTGCATAGTTCTAAAATAACACAGGACCAAAAATTAGTTTTATTTTTAATCATAAAAATATTTTTTATGCAATAGGAAAAATCACGAACCTGGGAAAATTAATTCCTTGTATTGAAAAGATAAATGTATTCAGATCTACAAATGTCGCACTTTGAAATCAATATCGCCATTAAAGGAAAAAGTTAACGACGGAAAATGGACTTTAAAGTTCATGAAACTAAGTTTCAATTTGAAAAAGTAAGATTTTCGTTTAGGGACGGTATTATTTTCGACGTGAGATATATCATAATATTGGTATAAACTTAAAACTAACTAAGGCACACCTAACGCGGCCGCGCAGTATTATAGGACTAATGTCATTATGCACTGTTTAGGAATTACGACGATTTTTTTAAATTGTTTATCGTTACATGATTTTTTTATTGTTTATATTATTGACAATCTTACTAACCCTCTTGTAGTTATAATAATAAGGTCAATCACCAATGGTAATTTAATTTCTAGCTAGGTATTCCCACTGTACCTTGAGTAATAAAATTAACTCCGAAGATACTATCCAGAACCCCCAAACTGTTAACGTTTTTTAATCGACCTTACCGGGCATCGAACTCGGGACCTCCTCGTTAAGCGCTCATAATGTTAACCACTGGGCTACGGAGATCGCCAACTTTCATTATTAGTTATTATATAAAATTATCCACCTTTTCCGTACCTTAAATTGCGACGTCTGTAAACATGTCACTTATAAAATCACTTTAGTTCCAAATTAATTATGTATAACTAATTATTACTAATTTCCGTACATTTGCATACAACACTAACTCAACTAAAACTCGTAATAATTGCTCAAGGCTTATATTAAAATATATTTATTTATAGTCAATACTTTTAATAACGACTTCATTGCATTCTTATGTAAACCAGTTTAGATATCGCACCAAATCATCCAGGTAATGATTGACTTGCGCATTTAATTTTAAAGTAAACATTTTCATTAAACACACTTTCCGACGCGACTTGCACGTTTGGTAACGCATTAGTGACTAAAAACTTTAAAAGGTAGCTCGAATTTTCAAGGTCGTATCTTTGTTTATAAACAAAAGTTTTATAGCATTATGCAAGTAGCTGTAAGAATCGGGTTTTATGGTCGCCATTATATGGGCGAGGAGAGATAAAGCGTTTGTTTTGGGTCGTAAATAAGACTGCAACAGGTACGGTGCCAACGGGACTCCACAATCACGCTTACGCTTTCACTTTCGCTTATTATCTTTGCGCATTGATCTTTTGTGTAAACATGTTCGTTTTTTGAATCCTGGATTTTAAATATTTTGAATACATCAATGCGATTCGTTTCGCGCTACTGTGAAAGATTTGCTTTCACAGTAGCGCATTTGATGCATTGGCATTAGGCATTAGGCATTTAATATGCATAATTCAATATCTGGATTTATTATTTAGATATATTAAAACATAAATGACTTGATAGGCAATTATTGACGTATAAGGACTAATTAGTTGGTTAGAATTTTTGTAACACTTGAGTGAAAATTAATATTAATACCTGGTGTAAGCCAGCCAACAGGCTGAGAAAAAGAAAGAAAAACCAGATGATGATAATAATAATAATTATTATAATAAATTTCATGCAGATGGAAGATTAAGGAGGCTCGTATCACACACCCTCCACACAGATATATACTATATCGCATTTACTTGATGTCGGTCTATAAGTGCGGTTAAAACCAGCCAAAAGGCTGAGAAAAAGGAAGAATAACCAAATAATAATAGTTAGCTTATAGTCCCACTGCTGGACACAGGCCTCCTGTCGCAAGGGGTTGGACTGTAGTTGTATGTTTTCCTTCGCCGAAAAGCTCATGATTAATTTCAAATTGTTCACACATAAATCTCAGTTGCAGTAGAGCTCCTTATGAAACAGTTGGTCCAGGGAAGTACTGCCACTTTACATATTTCTGCCGCCAAACAGTAATGCGAGCATTATTGCGTTCCGGATTCGAAAGGGTTCTAGTGAAATTATAAGCACATCAGACTTGTCAAGTGTTGGGCGCAGGGACAGTGCCCTCAGGTATTTGTGGTATTGTAAAAACAATGAACAATAAAGAACTCAGAGTTACAAGCCCGGATACGAAACCACAGCCCTCTTAAGAAACTGTAGGTCAAACCATTAGGCTACCATGGTTAAATTATATTCAACATTATTGAATTAAATTCCACGTATTCGTACATGCAGTGAAATATTTATAAATTCATTTACCTACCCAACCCTGACATTAAAAGTTCCACATAGAAAACTCCCGTCTGACGTACCGACCTACAACTAGTAATTGAAGGCTTGAATAATATTTGGGCGGTCGTCACGCGGCCGAATCGATACGTAATTATAGAGTGAAAACGTACCCCTCATAAATATTATATCCAGTAAGGGCGAGGCCGGAATCGCCCGTGGCTCCTATTGTGTGGAACTACTCACCATGGCGTTAGGTGACGTCAAAAGGCAGACGTACGGTTGGTAACACAGCTTTTGACTATGTCGTCCATTTTAATACCTATGTACTTATAATAATTTAGATATAAAAAAGCTACTGATTACAATTGAAACGTTTGTTAAAGTACGCAAAGGCACTGATTGTGTTAAAGTTATTCATTGAAATAATAAATATTACATGCGAAGATACTGATGCGAGTGAAGGAGGCGGAAGATTTGTCATTAACGCAGCCTGTAAAAATTCATGGTCTCTGCCAACCCCAATGGCAGTAAGTAATATATGAAAAACGTAAATAGTACATTTCAAAGAACCTGTTAGATTTGTAAGTACCAGTGCAATTGTGAGTAATATTAATAATTAATTGTTCCGAAAAGTCTTATAATAAATACAGTACACTCAAGTGAATGGTAAATAAGCTCTAAATATTATTACATGATGCTTGGGAAATGGCCACTTGTAGAGTAGATAACTACAAATTGTTTATACATGTATTCTAACAACAAAACGGGCAAAATTATTACTATAATTTAGAATTTAAGAAGATAAAAATAATATACATAGAATTTCAGAAGATGTAAATGTATACAGCTACATAAAATGTAAGCGTAGATGTGAGTGGAATAATATGACAAAGTTTAAGCATACTCCTTGAATCATATTTGTCGTACATAACATAATTATAATCTAAAGCAGACATTTACAGCATTTACACATTGGGTAAAGATCAGATATTAAAGTCTACATATTTTAGTAGTAGTAGAGGTCCTTCTGAAAGAATTCGTTCAGGGAAGTACTGCCACCTTACCTATTTCTGCCGCCAAGCAGTAATGTGAGCATTACTGCATTTGGTTACATGTCTAGCAGGCGCAGTGGCAGTGTCCCTTTTGTTATTATTAGATATTGCAGCACGAAAAATTTCTTATTTTGCAGCACTTACTGTGTACCTTCTATATTGGATTACCTTCTTCAAATATTCATTCTTCGCCGCTTAAAAAATATAGTGAACAAATAGATGTAGGTGCCTATGTGAACCCAGCTTGAGTGCAACTTACTCAAGAATAAAAATGTATGAAATTTTGTATAATATCACGGTATTGAAGATTTATCATATTAATCAGCCCATTATACGTGCTACTTCTGGGCACAGGACCCCATCAAAAAGAGGGTTTAGACCCAATGCGGATTTGGTTCACATCAGGGGACTTGACTCGTTACCTGATATGTTCTTTCACTGTTAGCAAGAGGTATTGTTATAAAATATTCACAATTAATATACGTACCATAAAAGTTAAAATCACAGGTAGCTCTTGGCATATATATATATATATATATATACAAGTATAACTTTTAAAAACAATGACAATTTACAATTCTTCCGTTAAACTTTAAATAAACTTATAGTAATTTTGCGAAACTCATTCTAATTTGACTTACGTAATAACTGTCTTGCCTCCTTTCGTCTAAGCATATCTAGTACCTATTATTGCAAGTATTTAATCCCAAGTATGAATATTTTTTTATTTAAGTATTTCAAGTTTTGCAACACTCATACAAATCTGCTTAGGTTTAAGAGTGTAATGTAAAATCGTGTTAATGTTTTTGTAATTATTGAAAAAAAAGTTATTTTATTTATGAAATAAAATAAAACTAAATTCCATGTCTTGGTTTGCATCAATACAACAAAAGAAAGTGAATTGTAATTCAATTCGCGAAATTAACGATAATTAGGACCTAATTGTTGGCAATTTAATATCCGATACACATCAGGAACGAAAGACGACGAAACCAATTATCAAGTTATCTTACCCGCATATCACAAAAGCAAAGGGTCAAACCATTTAAGGCGCTATATTGTACAATATAAGAAGAGGGAAAAAACAAAAGCCAGTTTAATCTATGAGGGAATTTAATAAACATCTGCTTGTAGGAATCCGACATGTCGCATCTGTTGCGCTGGCGTCGGTTCTTTTTTCAAAATTTCAAATGCGCGCGAGTCGATGCCCAGCTAGCGGCAGATGTTACTGACCCTTAAATTTCAAATAAACGACGTATTTTATTCGATTAAAGTCTAGGATCCATTGGCATTGTAGCTGATGTTTTAAGCATTTTATTTTCATCCTCCAGAAGTTAGATTATGATGTTCAAATTTAAATTTGGTGGTATTTTCGGAAGAGCTTGTGGTAGCTATTACCATAGATAACGGTAAACGGGGTCATTATAGTACCCTACACAAATTTCGGGCAATATCGTAGTAATGCGATGTATTTATCAAAATGCATTTAGGGAGCTTGTTCGAACTAGTTATACATTTTATTGCGTCCAATTGCATAATTACTTTATTTTTAAAAATGTTCAAAATGGCAGTTTCTAACGCTACTTAGTATAATTAGACAGGAGAAGAAATATTTAACTCCGCCTTTCATACAAACAATACCGAACAATTTGGAAATAGAGCGGGGAAACCCCAAGGGCTTTTACTAAGCTCCTTTCCCATAAATTCAGAATCGACCACTTATGGGCGGAAAAACCAAAAAGAAACCCTCTTGTGCCTACAATCGACTTTATCTTCATAATTCTAAGGCAAATTTTCCTTTGCCGTTTGTGTTTGTTGATTCTATGTTTCGACTACTTATTTTGGTGCAAGGGGAAATGAATAAATGTAACGAACTCAATCAAAGTGGAGCGTTTTAAGCAATTTAGAACGACCTTATAAATATGTATTAAGTTTGGATTTTGCATATTATTATTCTACAATGTTAGATATATTCCGTGGCGCGTTGCTACGAGCGTGTCTCACGACACTAAAGAGGCTTCAAGATATTGTAGCCCTAAAAAAAACTTATAGGAATAAAAATACGTGTTCTTGTACTTACAGTATATACATACAAACAATTATATACCTACTTGAAAAAAATTTATAGTAAATATAGTATCCTAATATAGAATATGTTGTATGTCGACGAAAGACTTATTTCTTTGACCCTCAAATTCAGTAATTTAACTTTTCCCCTCCGGATAGCATTTCATTTACCTCTTCAACCGATACGCTGCGTGGGACGAACTAATCTGGCACAAGGCAAACTGTGGAGTAGCCAGGCAAGATACGGAGACAACTAAGATAAAGCATTGCCAGCTCGTAGCGATCTTTTTGAAATTGCGACACCTATTGCACAAAATAATATAAACTTGTTATTATTATTGATACACAGATTGAACAAATACAAAGAAAAAATCCTTTGATTCGACTTGACTCAAAGCATCATCAACATCTGTCGCCTCAACATGGCTACCGCTGTTACCAAAAGAACTACGGATCGAGCCAGTAGATGTTGGGAATTTTTTTATGTGCTTGTTGCGAATCTTTGTTTTTTAAACTATGCATGAATGTCGTGGCAGTAAAAATATCATGATATTCAATAAAAATAAATATAATATAAACTTTATCTAATTATTAAAAAAATATTTAATTAAATTTTCAATTTTTATAACTGACAAAAGTTACCATGCTAGTTCCAGGTTAATCATGCAGTGTATAGGTGTTTACAAATGCAAGATGAGAAATAACAACTCGACATATAAGTTATTAAGTTATGTGTTTAATATAACTAACTGGTTGAACCTGTTAATTTGAGGCGAAAGTGGTAATTCATAACTACATATATTTTTATAACAAAATTTATACCGTTTAGATTGTACGTTTGCAAAAACTAATGATTACAAAAAAATAAATAATAATACTTAAGGCTCACAGTGACATTACACAATAAACACAAAAACAACACAAGAATGCTGACTTGACGAATGTACTCGTATTGTTTTAATTTATCTATGTAGGTAATATTTGAGTAGCGGATGGGAAGTTACTATTTCAACTAGGAATGAGAGTAGTGGAAACGACACAGAAAATAATAGATGTAGACAAGTAAATATATAATTCTAATGTACATTTATAGTAAATAATATAAATAAAATATGTCACGATGACTTCTCATACTTCTATAAAAATATATAGTAAGAATCTAGCCCCACAGCATCCTTAGTGCCGATAATTCCCTCCATTGATTCGTAACGCCTCCCGTGGCACGCTACAATGGTCGCGAGTGAGCCCCGACATTTGCCATTGTGTTGTTGTCTGTACTACGCTTTCCTGTACGCGTTATTTATGTCAGGCCTTCTATGTATGTACAAACATAGTTCCTTACATGGAGCGGATTAGCTTTGTATTTGACCTTTGAATTTTATTTCAAGGTGTCTTGGTTGCAACTTCAAAATTCACCGATTGGATAGGTTTATACAACGATGACCCTTTTGAATGGTGGTCATTTAATAATACTAACGGTTTTCTTGTTGTGGGTACCGGAGGAAATACCTGACAAGACAAAGAAACAAAAATCTTCAAGCAAACATGATATAGTCATTTTTATCAGTAACAATAAAATTTAAGAACTCTCATCTACTCAGCTTTTATATGCGCAAATTCTCCAGTTATTATTCTATATAATGTTTCTACAAACTACAGTTTGAGATGAGTAGCCCTAAACGGAAGATATCTGAACAAAAATTTGCCTAATGTTAATTAGGACAAGTAGTCAGGAAAGGGATGATATTATGATGATATTACTTTTAAAAGGGCCCCTCACGAAAGCTAAAAGTCATTGAGATCCAAAAAACAATGAATCTAAGCAATCTAGTTAACCACAGGAGGGTGGTTAATACATAATCGGTCAAAATGTAGTGGACGCAAGCATGGCTGTCGAAAATAAACAATTATTTCTCTAGTGGGGTGCTAGCCGCGAGCACACTGTAGCGAAATACGAACCGTGGGGTGCTTTTGGGGTCTTAGGTAGTGAGAACGCTACAGAAAATTTCGGTAAGTGTATATTTCTTAAAACTAGAATATGAGACATCAAGATTTCACAAGAAGAGTGCAGTTTTGTACGATGATATTCTAGATCAAGCGGGCGATACTTCAGTCTTAATGTAAAAGATGAATAAAGAAATGAAAGACGGAAATAATAATTATAAAATTGAGACTTGCATGTCTAGACAAGAGAAAGGAATTGATGTTGTTGAACTTGTTTTTAGATCTGATCGTTGTGGAAGACATCATTAAAATCTTCTTATTTTTTTACGTTTTAATGTATGAGTATGTAATAAACAAGTGGATCAACCAAAACCTAACGTTTATTTGAAAAATTTAATTGGATTATCAACGAAATCGATTTCATGTGCGACCTTATCCACTAGACCCGTGGGAATAGCAGCGTCGGGTACCACGACGAATCTGATCACTGACCCATGGAGCAAACGGAAAGGAAATTTTCTTCTACCAAAGGAAAATACGACAATATAAATAACTCCATCGGGCCCCTACTCCTACATCACCCTATGACAAAAGAGTTATCGGTGCGTTGAAAACAAAAATGGCAAGGTGATTTATCACAGACCGCTCGCGTATTAGCAGTGTGTGATTCGGGGATTTGGTAGACCGGTGAAAAAATGTTGCTCACTGAGTTAGACATGGGCTAATAAATAGATGAGACTTGCTAAAACTAACAATATTGTACGTGCCTATTTTGTATAGAGCGCTAGTGATACATTCTACATGGTAAATTTGACAATTTCTTACTATCAGAGTAACAAGTAGTAAGTGTTTATCTTGTACATTAGTAATATGTTATAAATGTTTCAGTCATCAAAATGTATTCATGATTCAGGGAAATCCATGTTTTAAGATTTTCTACTAACTAAATGGCAAGGGTTAACGGTAAAATTTAGGTCATGTCTAGACAAATGACAGCCGAAAGTGCTGGGTCGCGAGATTGTGAGCGTGGCTTAATGGAATTGGAAATGGACATTAATTTAGATATAGCCATCGACCTTGAATTACATAAATTCTATTGCGATATTCTTAATCAGGAATTTGATTGAGTTAAAGGAAATTAAGTATTATTTTGCTTAAGTGAAGTCGGGCAGTTTAAATAAAACATACAATTTCATTGCATCATCAATCAATGATACCCGTTTAAAAGTTAAAAATGTTTCTGGTTTAATAACAATAATTTTAAATGTCTGAGGGAAGACCCATATAATACCAACCAAATAATCAAATTTCGTTTTAAAATTAAATACTCTGAACCTAACGAAAACTGATAACCACAAAAAGATGAAAATGACAATATCAAAATCGGCATAAATCCACAGACGAAACCAAAGATTAGGAGGTAGCAAGTGAAGCCAAAACTCGATATTGGGTGAATAATCGTCGCCACTACCGGCGTGGTGGTCGTCCGGATGTGCCAGATTTATACCCGGGGAACATACCCGGGTATGCCCGGTATGGTAGTATTGCGACTATGGTACGTACGTTGTCGTCGGGTCTTCACCAGTTATCCCCGCCTTGAGGGCCGCGATTTATGGTGTGGAAACGTCATTGGGTCCCGTGTTTCGTCATAAATCATATGTGTTTGCTTGCTGCATAGGACGTCTAAATTTCTCTCTTGCATGCTTGGCTTGTTTGTGGGGTTCGTGCAATTAGTTTGCTTGAAAGGCATTGTTCCTTTCCTTTCTTTGGTGGATTAATTTTGCACTGTAAATACATTGTGAATGAACTCAAAATTTATATCTTATTCAAGATAGGAACTAAACGATTAATATCATTATGGCACTAGAGTCTTTTTTATACTAATACAACATACGGAAAACATAGTATAGTTCATCGTTGTCGACATAAGTACTTCGACTATACTTATAAAAAATTGTCTGTACAATATTAATTAGCAGGAAAATAAAACCGTTTCAGATGCACAAAAAAGATGGAGAAACTCTTGCAAGTACCTTTAATTTTCAAATAAACAATTCTACAAATATATGCGTGTTTATCAACCGACTCCCACCTTACAGAGTCTGTACTCTGCAGTTAGATAAAGCAAGCAAGCTCACTGGGCAGTACGTTATCTTCACACGCGGTTACACTGCACGAAATTATACACTGAACACGCGAACTTACAGTCACGTAAACGTAATAGTATGAACAATAACTTTGGCCAAGGCACAATCTCTGTATAATGTCATTATCGATTACAATAGCATTCGTAAATATAATACTAAATTTATTCAATACATAATAATTATGTTTTCTGTAGGTATGTTCCAATACACACAAATGCCTCCGAGAAGCAGCGTTAACACTGTCTTTATAAAAAACGTTTCTTAATCATGTGCCACGTATATTGGGCTTTTTCAAGGCGAGAGTGAATAGGCATTATTTGGATGTGTATACTACCTAGTTGACCTCATCGTCACTTTCCATCATTAGAGATAGAGATATAATTTTAATGTGCACTTATTTTTTTATTAAAAAAAATACTTTAATGGTGTATAAGATATATATATACTGAATCTTATAAAATTGCAATTTTCTGATGTTAGTTTCGAATTCGTATGGAATAAAAATTATTATCAAAATAAAATACTAAAGACTCTTCTACCTATTTATTTTCTACATCATTTCTGAAGCCGGTTTTTTAATAAATGCCATTAGATTTAGACAAGTAACGGGACGAACAATTCGTGCGTCTGATGGTAAGCTACACGCCTGTCCATAACACTTGCAGTGCCACTCAGAGCTTTAAATCGCAAAAGTTCTGAGGGACAATGCCACTGCGCCCGTCACCCTGAGGCCAAAGTTGACAAGTCTCATGTGCCTGTAATTTCGCCAGCACCCTTACCCTTCAAGACCGGAACACAGTAATACTAATAAAATGGAATTAGTTCACAATTCAACAAAAGTTATTTGAAATTTTCTCTTAAAGTATTTGTTTTGTTGAGCCTTTACAATACCATTATTCAGTTTACTTGATACCTGTATCAAAAACAATTGTGTAACAAAGCAAACTGAACAAAAGACAAGAATTGGGTCAGCTCCCGAAGGACTTCAATCGCGAAAGTAATTTATAACCTTTCATTGTCAACCTGAATGCTTATGCAACAAAATCAAAATACAATACTACGGTAGTCTTCAGTTTCTGTTTATGCAATTTTGAAATTTACATGCTTTAGCTTTCACTTTTATTGTTAACAAATAAGAATGGACGTATAAATGCACTCCCAATCCGTCATAAGTGTTTAAAAGGTAATTTGGTTTTGACTGGCCTATGGAAATTGGAAGTCTTTGTAAAGATATTGCGTGTGAGTGCGTGAATGCACACTCTATACTCCGTCCAGCCATATAGATAACTTTTGACTTATGCATGCCTCTGAAGTTTCGTAATTATTGACATACAACCATAGACAAAAAATGCAATACTTCCTGGATTCTTTTATTTTTTAATCTTAGTGAATCGACGTGCTCTTGAGCTCCGATATTTATCGAGCCAACAGACTAAGTAACAAAAATTATTCAAGTTGATAAATTTTGGTACCTGTCATTTCAACTTAATTGCACACAAACAGTACAAATGGCGGACTTGATAATTAGAACAGATAGGAAGAATTTCATAAATAATTATAATATATAGTTTAAACACAATATAAATATAGCAGACAATATTATATGGCTAACTACATAGTCATATAAGCAACATAAATACACATAAATACATAATATATAATACATACACATATATATTTAATATAGATATTTATACATAACAATGTCAGACTAATGGATGAAGATTGAGACTCCAATATGAAATCGCGGACTAGTTGCTTGAAAGCTAGTTTATTCGGCGCTTTTTGAATATGGGGCGGTAGAGCGTTCCAGAGTCGTATTGCCTGAAGAGTAAATGAGTTAGAAAGAAAACCCGTACGGTGAGAAGGAATTAAAAGAGCCAATTTGCTGTCACAATTATAATCAAATGAAATAAATTATAAATAATTATAATACATTTTTATTGTTTATTTTAATGAATCGTCGAATTCTTTTCCATATGAAAGGGAATCATCACTTCAATTCGCATTAACGTTAATTATTAATTCTTGAGTACACAATTTGTCAAACACAACATCACGATCCCAATCAGACAATATCTTCTTTTTTGAATTGGTTCACATTCACGATTTAAACTTCTTCATAAATAAAATCGATTGTTATAAAAAAATCGAATCGGAAACGCATTAGAACATCACTAATTGATTAGAATTCGACCTATCAAAACTTAAATAAATGGTTGGAAAGAGAATATACCTTAATGTGTGCTTATTTTATTTACTTAGCTAACTGTGACCCACTGCTGGGCCTCTTCTCTTGACTTATATATATTTATAAACGCATAGCATATACATTTACAAAAAAATACCATGGCCTTTTAAAAGCAAAAGTAAATAGATATTATATTAGGTATACAAATCCATCGTCACTTTTCATCACATGAGATGGAGTTCGAATTTCCCTTATTTTTATCAATAAAATAATTTTGAGTTTTAGAATTTTCATAACCTATATTCTATCATGTTAAATTATAAAATCTTAGAGATAGATACATGGATACCTATGTAATAAAACGACTATTATTCTAACTTTCGAACTCAATTTAAAAAAAAGAATTTAATTTATGGCATGTAATTTTACGGTAGCATACAAATAAACAGTTATAAAATAGAATTAGTTTGTTACCATCCACCAATCACAAGAGTAAGGAAGTAAGGATTTCATTAGTTAGTGATATTTATTTAGGTAGGTTAAAGAATAAAACATAAAAATAAAAAATTTTCCTTTATTTATATTTGAAGTCCCTTATTATTTAACGTTACATTACTTTTACGAGACTGATACAAAACTAATTATATTTATCGTAAACATACTGTATCGTTGTCCTTATTCGTCTCTCATACAATCGTATTTCACATGTTTCACTATAAAGCACCCTCTAACGTATCTTTAACACAAATCCACTGTAACATCACAGTGGTGACATCTCACCATCGTGGCTTGCAATATTTCCTACCCTCAGAAACAACCCCTACATACGAACCTTTCAACCCTTGACAAAAGCTTAAATTCACCGAGAAACGAACCATTTTTGCTCCAGCAAGCGAACGCCATCTCTGGGATGGCGCGAGAACTTTTGTGAAAGCGTTTAGTTCACGAGAATACCGTCATGAGACGCCACCATCAACGAAGCTTTTTAAATGGATGAATGAACTCATACGTAGCTACGAAAAAGTGTCTTACGAACCAAGAAAATAAAGATGATTTTACAACGTTGTTGTACAGTTAGTATTGGGTAGAGTATGCAAATTAGCTCGCCATTACATGGTAATTTATTTGAAACGAATGACCACTTTGTGGCGTAGTGCATCGAGCACCGAACGTTTATATGGGGACCGTGACCTTATATCGTGTCAATTTATTACTCGGAGCCGTTAAACGCTCTTTTACGTAACAGCTGTTGTGTCTCGCGTGGTGCCTTAGCACAGTAACCCTGTTTTGCATAGAACTTTCACCTATTTCTTCAGCTATTTGGAAAGTTCAGGGCTTAAGTGAAACTTACTGTTAAGAATGCTACGATCACTAAGTCAAAATGACTTATACGCCACTTTAGCTCACTTTAGAATCTTTTTTTTAATTTAATTTAAACTCTACCGGAAACACGCGGAGATATTCTCAGCTTGTAAATTTCTGCAATTAGTTAGAAAACTATGTTTATTATTGCCGCTTTAGCAAATATTTTATAGTGAAAGTAAATATTTTATAGTGATTGCTGTAGCAAACAGGCAGAAAAGCAGACATTTTTTGCCTGTTTGCCTGGTGGTAAGCAACACGCCTATCCATGCAGTGCCACTTAGAACTTTAAATAGCAAAGATCTGTGGGTAACGCACTCTGGTGACGGCACCCTGAAACATAAGTTGATATGTCCCATGTGCTTGTAATTTCACCAGCACCTTTACCCTTCAAAATTTAAAAAATCGTGTTTGATGTTTAAATAAATCGGTGAATACATGCTAATCATATTAAGAATTCAAAAAATTGTTATTAACAATTGTTTTTAATCTTTTGTAATTTACGTGTTGCAAAATAATTGTTGTTTGTGTGATCTAAAATAACTTAAAATACTATTATTACAAAATAATACTCAAGTTTTTTTTTCTGTATGATATTTTACTGTATCTACATATGTAAGCATACTCAGATCCGATTTGATAAATGCTTTTCAACAACTACACGAATAAAATATTTACACCATACAAGTCTCGAATGAAACCAGAATTGAGTTCCTCACCTCTTATCAGAGTTCGCAAATAAAGACAGCGTATTTACAATCAAGTGGCGTGATTTATGAAGACAGAAGCGCACAAGTACCGCCTCTCTTCTTGATTGAGAAAAAAGGGAACATGAAGTTTCAACTTTAATGTGCAAATTTTACGGATTGTATAAATTTTTATCTAGAAGAACCTTAACAGCAATTTGTACTAAAGATAAATCTGCTAGATAAGCTGCAATTGCGACTGCATTCCAATAAGTCTTTTTGTTTCGGTAGATTAAGTAAATACGTATCTGCAACTTGGCATTTCCAGTAACGGACTAATTAACTACTATTTATTTATGGAGAACTTTTGTGTACTTCTCATCGTATCAATGACGTACGCTATCTATATCAATTCTGGCCCGAAAGTTAGCTATGCTATGCTTATTTAATTTGTGTACTCAAATAATAGTTTCTATGTTACATTTTTTTATAATATCTAGTGACGGGACGAATAAGTTGTGCGCTTGGCGGTAAGAGACACTCCTTCAATGGCAGTTGCAGTGCCACTTAGAGCTTTAAATCGCAAAAGAAATTCTGGGGCACTGCCACTGAACCCGTCACCCTGAGACAACTTGACAAGTCCCATAATTTCACCAGCATCCTTACCCTTCTAAACCGGAACGCAGTAATGCTCACATTGCTGCGTGACAGAAATAGATAAGGTGGCAGTACTTCACTCGACGAACTTTCTCTACTGCTGCTAAACCAAATGCAAATCCATAATGTAGGTAGTCTAAAATAAACTGTAAGGAATTTCCGCTCAATCAACAGAAAACATCAAGCTGTTGCTTGAAGGTGAAGTCGGCTGTGTTAAGTCAATAGCAATAATAAAAATAAAATTAGGATTATATTAAACATTAACTCTAAGTTCGTTTAAATACCACTTCTGGCTGTTCAATTATACGTTCACAATAAAATGTTCGTTACACTTAGAAGTATAGTCGGTAGACGATACGTACATACGAAGTTTAAAAGTTTAAAATTTGTTGTCTATAGTAAGTGTTATGTACGGTGAATGTACCTTATTCACCTCTTATTTATATATTTCATTAACAAGACTCACGTCTCTATATACTGCGGTGTCTCCGGCGGCGAATACTTGCCGGGTGAAGCTTGAAAACCAGGAAATATCTTAGGCTTTTACCTTTTCTTCGATACAATTTTAAGAAATCATTTTACTTTTAACGTTATAAATGTTTTGTGTTGAAAAACAAAATCTTTTCATTTTTATTTAATGTCGTATTTTCTGATATATTTCAATTAAATGCGCTATCTATAAACACTAATTATAAACTTCTTGTAAAACCATATATAACGAAGTTCTAGATTTTTTTTAATAAACTTTCAATAATTATTAATACAAAGATCGAACACTCAGAAAAAACACTCAGAAAAAATTCTTTCGAATAAGCAACTGCTTAGTTGGTATAGCGTCTGGCACGGTATGCAAGAAGACGTCGGTTCGAATCGGACCGGATCGAAGGAATTTTTTCTGAGTGTTTTTTCTGAGTGTTCGATCTTTGTATTAATAATTATAACAAACTAGTGGAGTAATTTCACAAAAAGTAATTGAATATCAATTCAATAAAAATTTAATTAATACAGTGAATAGCGACATCTCTCGCCAGGACTGGTAGCTGTAAAGGTACTAACTGGGTGATAAATCTGTCAAAGATTTCTCATAGATGGCGCTACGACTAAAAAGTCGTTGAAAAACCAAGTACAAAGACACGACGCAAGCACATAGAAAAATTCATGAGGTCCGTTGGTTCGTTCCGTTGCTTAGTTGGTATAGCGTCTGGCACGGTATGCAAGAAGACGTCGGTTCGAATCCGACCGGATCGAAGGAATTTTTTCTGAGTGTTTTTTCTGAGTGTTCGATCTTTGTATTAATAATTATAACAAACTAGTGGAGTAATTTCACAAAAAGTAATTGAATATCAATTCAATAAAAATTTAATTAAACTTTCAATACCTTTAAAATAAAAGTATTGCCGTTTTTACGTAATCAGGCTATCAAAGCAAGTGTATTTTCTCCAACTATAACCGGTAAATTAAACAAAACCACAAGCAGATGACAATTATTGAAATAAAAGACCAATTCAAAGAACGTTTCCTCATTAAACGCCTCTTCAATTTGTCGCAAAAACGGTTAAAGTGAATTATGTTCAAGGAAACAGATTGGCAAGATAAATATCAAGTCATCGATACGATGTCACTTTTTAGTGGCTAACAAAAGTTAACGTTAGTGTTATCATTTTTATTAATAACAAGGCATATTATTCTGTTTTAAAAGCAGTTTTATTTTTGGTCCGTACAGACATCTCGAAAATATTTTTTTTTCGATGATGAATACGAAGATCGAACACACAAAATAATTTCGTCGACCCGGTGGGACTTGAACCCACGTCTATCGCATATTTATATTTGTTTTTTTTTTCAAAAAAACCAAAATTTCGGGCACTTTACAGGTCTCCCGGTTACGGCTGACTGAATTGATAATGTCATCAACCAGTTCTCAAATATTAATAATGCAAATCACCCTATTCTGGGAGTCTGTAGAGGTTGCTTTCGTCAAAATCTTCGTGCATTCCACAACTCACAATTCTGCTTCACGTAATCATATTTGACGCGATCACTAATTAAACAATGTTTTTCTTCTGACAAGGCATTTCAATTGACGTGCCTACTATCACCACAAACAGTCCGAATGAGCCATGCGGATGGACAAAAGAACTTGGTAAAGTAAACAACTATATAAAGAATATTGACCAATATAGATCAACAGACAGATTTAATGTTGCATGTCCTACGTGTCCTCGCCGTCCGACTTAACTTGTACAAACAAGTTAAGTCGGACGTCTTCACCAATCAACCTTTCTAAATAATGGTATCGGCAAAAACTGGATAAATATAACATTAAATACGAGATCATTTAGCGTGTCAAAATATGTGGATAATAAGAAAGTCATACCGTGGTACAAACCTACAACTGTAGTGTAGTGATAGTAATTTAGTGAAAAACAACGAAAGTTTTAAAATCTATAAACCTTATTTTTACTGCAAGCGTTGAAAAGTGTAATTAAAATTGCACAGTTTGAGCAAAAAAGCTTCAAACGTTGCGAACAATCGAGGTCTGAATAATCGCGTATGGTAAGGTGGTAAAGAAAAGGAACAATAGTGATGCGAATGTTACATTCGATATTACAATAATGGTATCGATTATAATTTGCGTGCGATCCTTGGCGAGATATAGAGAGGAGAAGCGACGTGTAAGCGACAGGCGCGAATATCTACGGCGCGATCGGCGCAAGCGCAGGGTCTGCACAATGCTATCGTGGCGCTGCGATCGCGGACATGCACTCTCGCGCCATTACGATTGGTGCTTTCGACGGGTACGCACCTATGTCTGGTTTACTATTTTTAAATAGGTGTCTTTTAATTTTTTCTATGTGATTCGAGAAGAGAGATTAGCGCCTGTGTTTGAAATTAAGGAATATTTACTGTACAAAGCACAAAGTAGGGCTACTTCAGTTAGTCTGCCCTTAAACTTTTAAGTTATATGCACGTCAAGTACACATCAATTTAGTACAAAAAGTAGCCAAACCCCCTCCGCCCATCTTCTAAAATTTAGCTTTAAAAGTACCTTTACCTGTGCATTGATATTACGTTTGTCCTGAAAGGTAAAGTGGAACAAACCATCATGGCCGACAAAAATCAAACAGAACAACTTTATCCTAAATAAAAGTAACAAAAACTACTCCATTGTTTTAAAAAAATCTATTTGCGGGCAAATTAAAACTTCGGCCGCACAAGTAAACTATTCCCTTAAAGGCAACCCCATTCAATTCCAATCAAATTCCTTATCCACAGGACACCAATACCGCTTGCTTCTTATTCCCATGGCTCATTTTCTACTTTACATTCGTAATTCAAAGGCCATAAAACTGAGTTCACCGTTTAGTTTCATTTAAAGTCATGAGCGATAGCGGATAAATTTGTTTGACATAATTTTTTCCATTGCAGCGATTGCGACGCCTTGTGTGAATTTAAACTTTCTGTATAAGAAATAAGAAATTGTATCATCATGATTTAACCAGTGTTATTAAAGCTCGTCAAATGTAGTTACAGGACGCCTTCTGGCCTGACGTGAATGACGATCTGCGAAAGGCTGCTGGCGGCAGGTGTATGCGACAAGCGCAGGATCAGGCGTAATGGCGCACATGGGGGAGGCCTATGAGCTTATGTTTAGCAATGGACTGTGACAGGCTGATGATGTTGGTAACCCAATTTCATAAGTTTGTTTTACCACTAATAACGACTACTACTGGACCGGTTTCACTAAACTTTCTACAGATTGTGTCGATCATATTATATATGTACAATAAATAGCATTTCGTCGCTTTACTTTCTCAAACTCGTATCTTAAAGCACAAAGTTACTGAAATTCAAAAAAATGGATAGTACATACAAATTTTGCAAGCTGATTTCACATAACATTTTTTTCATGTTCCACACTGGCATTCACATATTCTTAAAGTAATGCATTCAAATGAACACCCTTGATAAGAAATTTAAAATAAATAGAAAGTTTTGTTATCTCCTGAATAATCACACTTTATAAGATACGAGTTTGAGAAAGTAAGGCATCGATTTGTTCCTTTCCAAACATTTTTTCCTAAAGCATTATGCCTTCACATTTCAACAGAAAATTACGTCAAAATATAAACCTAATAACCTAAATATAATATCTAATAATATGCAAGTTGTGTATAATTATAACATAAAAGCTCCTTGTGAAAGAGTTCGTCCAGGGTAGTATTGCCATCGCACCTATTTTTGCCTCCAAGCAGTAAGGTCAATACTACTGTGTTCCGGTTTTGAAGGGTAATGGTGCTGGTAAAATTACAGGCACATGGGTCTTGCCAACTATGTCTCAGTGTGACGGGCGCTGTGGCAGTGCCCCTAAGATCTTTGCGATTTAAAGCTCTGAGTGGCACTGCAAATGTCTTGGACAGGCGTGTGACTTGTTCGTTTCGTCACTAGATAATATAAAAAAATGCATATCAGATTAATAATATTACATAAGTATTACTATTATTCTGAATATTATTGGTAGTCTGGTATCTGTAGTTGAACCCCATTAAATAATAAATACACAAATGGAAACTTAATTGAGTTGATAAGAATAATAATTTAATCGAACCTGGGTTATAATCTCACAACTTAATACACTTAGTAGCAGAGAAAGAGGGAGCAATGCGTAATAAACGCGGCCGTGTCAATAAAAGTCATGGCTACGCTATACATGTGTCCCTCCTTCGCCAACAGGTGTACCGTCTAGGACGTGAACGACAGGGCTGGTTATGGAGTTATTGGAGAATTTGAATGATATTCCAAAAAAGACATTCTATAAAAATAAATGTAATTGTTGTGCATCATATTTTTTTTTATTTCGCAATGCAAATTTTTGAAACCTCTATAAAAGTAATAGCATTATAAAGAGTTAATAAGAACGGGGCCATATTGTGAAATAATACTGCCTGTTAACATAATATGATCATTATTTTCAAAAACTTACAATAAAGGACGTAATTAACAGGTTTCTAAGTGGTTGCTAATGATTTACATAATAAATTAAAGCAACATAAGCTATATTAAACAAACTTAATAGACAAAAATTACGAGGCACAGCGGCAAACTTTTCCTACCAAGTCATTACCACAGTCTACTTTGAAAGTTTCCACGAAAAGTGAAATCGAGACAACCCTACCGCGGTCGTAAACACGTACTATGTAAATTCGCCGGCCTGTGGACGGATCCCGTCAACATTTTCATACCAACATGTTGAAATGACTAGCATTAAACATGTTGTTCACTTTTTATGACTCTCTGTTTATAAGTTGCCCTTTTCTTTTAACATATAAAATGTGTCGGAAAAGTGTATTTTTTAATTGTATGCTTTGTTTTATATTTACGGTAACGGTTAATATAAAAAACTTTGCTACTTGTAATAAACAAGCACAAAAGGATTTCAATTCATTACAAAATTCAGTTAAAGTCATTAAAATTTTGTATTAGAAATTTCTATGGGGTTTTGGTTTGTGATTTACCTACAACTTTATCACAAATGGGCGAACGTTTGATTTAGAATTTCATCAAATTCAGAATGTTCGATTCAGAATTTTATGTTCCATGTTATTATAAATTCATCATTGCACATGAAAAGACACTTAAAACACATGTTACAATGGGCATATTCAAAGGTGAGCTTATCTCTAGAAGAGATCACTTCCAACCAATCCTATTAGTGGCGTAGAAAGAAAGTGTGCGGGACTAATATTATTTATTGTACAATAAATTCATAAAAATTTATAATATATGAATAGATATTAATTAAAGCTAACTGCGAAATAGTGGTGTATCCCACATTAAATTTGTTTCCTTTAATGCTATAAATAAATGGTACTAAAGTATCTAAATTATTATTTCATATTCGAATTCTATTTTCATGTACAAAAAATATATTAAATTTATAAATGATGATAATAGACATATAATAGATATATATATGTACATATACATGTATATACACAAACTTTACGTACATAAATAAATAAACAGAAATTAAATAATACTGTTAAATAATATTATAATCTAAACTATACCGTGACGTAAATAATAAGTTTTTGGGAAAATTCCAAGTTCTGTCAGTACAGTTGTTAGGGATGGTATGTCGCTACGATTTTTGGTCACCTTGTATTTGTTTTCATCCCTCAGGTAACCAGTTCAAAAATATATTTTCGAATAGAAATCACATCAAATTCTTTAGTACAAGTAAAAGCCTGCAAACTTTCTTTACAATAGAACAAACTAACGCCAATCAAATGTATCCGGCCTTACAAAACGCGTTGTCACTTCACTCGACCCTCATTGCCTACAAACGTTGGTTGCAAACGTCAATCTAACACGAGTGCCTACAACGAGGTGTTTAATGATGCAATCATTTGCATACGAGCCCGTTGTAGCGAAACGCAACCTATTCTCACGTCTGTCTGTGACCATCTGTAAAGTTTCCTTTTACAGTAACAATTCTTGTTATGTCGAACATGTGCTAAATAACGTAAGCGTGTTTTATTTCTCGACCTTTTACAATTAACTTTAGTTTATTTAGAGAATAAATAAATTTCAATGTGTTTATTGTTAATTTTTAAAGTTAATTTAGAGGAAATCATTAAAATTATGGTGTAGTTAACTTCCTGCTTGCTTAATTTTTCTCACAATTTGTAATGAGGTTAAAAGGGTAGCTTACCATTTAAAAACTCTCGTGTCTTTTATAGATCTCTGTACACCAGTAATTACCTGGAAAAAACAAAAGGAATAGCTATATTATGCGGCAACAAGCAAATCATAAACGTCACAGTCGCGTGAAATGTAAAAAGAAACAAATTGATAAATCAGGGGAATCAATTAGTGAGCGAGTCATAAAGCAGTGGAAAATCGTAAGCCTTATTCAGTTTGTACGGAGCGGCGCGCACGGGCCGGCCTGCTAAACCCCGGGCGCACAATCTGACATTTATGAGTGCCATAAAAACGCTCAAGTAGTGACTTTTACTACTTGTTTAGTGAACATAAATGTCTTTGCCTTACCCGCGCTCAACGTCGTCCGTATTTAAAAGCGCACAGTTTCGTGCACAGTTTTGTTCCTTTTGCCCCTTTTTATTTACTGTAACTGTACTGTTATGCAACTGTATAATGCTTTGGTTACTTTTCAGCTGCAATTTATGGGTGTCGTCCTTTGTCTTTATTTTTACTACTGTGAGAACATGGTTTGTTTTAGTTTTGTTCAGTACATTTGAATTTTGCATCATGACAAATGAGTCTTTAAAAATTCATGGTAGTTTATGTTTATCGCTATATCTTTGTATTTTCATTACTTTAAGTCCTAAATCTTAAGTAACGTCTCCATTTGTTGAAACGAACGTACAGAGTATAAAATCAAAGTAATTACAGATAATATCGAAAATTGACGTTGTACACATAGTTATCTTGATCATGTTAACAAGGCTCATAAAACTAATTAGGATCATGCTTTTATTATTGAAGGCGTTTAAAGTCCTGTTTGATATGCACTATATGCTTTACGATTTTGAATGTGTTATTTATTAAACTCATCTTATTTAAATAGCATTGCATTGATGTAAAAAAGCATTTAGATGCGTTGTGTGACACGAGATATGGATAACCAGATGGTACCTATTATAGTTTGTGGTGTGGTCCATGTAGAATGTTCACACCTGTTATTTTCGTCATTTGTATGTAAATTCATAACTATGTAGATTCTAACTATTTTTAGTCCTAGTTTTTAATTAATTTTTAACCTATTTCAAAGACTATTTTTATAATCGTGGTATTGATGGTTAATTTTGTTTGTTTTGTTTCGCAATATTTCTTAAATGAAAGCTGTTAACTTAAAGTTAATAACAATTTCTTCAACGCGACTGGTTCTATTGACATTCTACGCTTTACTTTAAAATGAAACTTTCCTTTTTAGACACAATAAAAAGAATATTAAACCTAGCACATAGATCGACTGTAGGTATTCCTAATACAAAATTCCACCATCGTTTTAATTCTAGGTATAAAGGACACACGATTATCCACATACGCTCCAGGCCACTGAATAGAAATAACACATGCTAGCTCTGTTTCCAAGGCCATTCGGACAATAGAAGACTCTTGATGACTTTTTGTCCTTTCTCGTATTTCTGTAAGCATTCTGTAGCATCGATAGAAATAGGTTTTGTATTTTGTTTCTGCTAATATTATAATGCATTGTTTTATGTCCAACTATAATGTTGACAACTGACTACGTACATAACTACCAGGTGGAAGCGGCAGCCGGCGCTCGATGGTGAGTACCGACGGTTCTATAGCTTTCGTCAAAGTATCCCACCAGGCGGAACTACTGGAGTGCCACTCTTACGCCATGTGATTCGACATAAAGCATTTTTCCTTTTACAACTTAAATGTATTGTGTTAAGTTGTAAAGTTGTAAAAGGTAACACTTTGCACACCGCCTTCTTTTTTTATCCCAACGCCATCTAGCGGCAAGGTGAGGTTGCTAATATTTCTTGTACGTGGTGTTACAGAAGTCTAAATTCAATTCAATAAAAATTCATGTTGTTAAAATAACAAAATATTTTGCAAAAACATTATTATGTAGCCTAAATTGCACTATTATTTGGAAAACTGAAGTAAGATAATTAATTATCAACTTTTGTAACTTAAAAAAATAGAGAGCGATTTACCATCACACTCAACAGTGATCATGAGACGTGTAACGGGCCCGAAACGTTGGTTTGTTTTAAAAATCAAATATACACGCGATTTAGAACCGAAAACATAGTTTCATTTTTTCTATCATTTGTCATCATAATATTATTCTTGCACGTTCTTCGTATTTACGTGACACAGTGGGATACTAGGAAAAACATACGTAAGTGCATATGAACACTATAAATTAAATAAAAACTTCTAATAAAACCAGAATCAAATAATGTAAAAATAAAACCAGATCTAAAACAATTTTTTAACAAAGTGAAACCAGGGAACCGTCATCTGGGTACTATGTTTAGAACCAATTACGCTATGATAATAATAATAATAATAACGCACACACTCCTATGAGTGTACGGGGCTATCCTCGCACTAGGGAAACCCTATATTGCGGGTGCAATGAACACATACAAACACAACCACAAATTACACCCAAACTCACGAGAGAATGTAGGCCATACAAATATTTCTCCCGGCCTGGGAATGGAACCCAACACCTCTGCGTGGTAGTTCAGCGTGGTACGCGTTCGGCCACGGATGCAGTGACTTCAGAATTAACACTAGTAGTTCTAGTGTAGTTCTACAATACTTTACGCTTACAATTTGCCGTCAGTCGAATACTATTACGGTAGCCTACACTCAATGACGTGTACAACGGGTTCAGATTGAACCAGTCGAATAACAATCCGTTCCATTCTTCTGTAGGCATCCAGGCATTTAAATCATGGACTTCAAGACCTAAATACTCCCTGTTTACTATTCCTAGCGCACCATTATTTATTTCCCGAGCCAAAAGAAAGTCCTTCTGAATACCATAGTAATATATTCGGCCACCAAGTGAACCTTGTTTTCGCTACAAATTAGACAATTAGAAGTCGATGGGCAGCGTAGGATCTATTAAATTAAAGCTGGATACGCACCCGGTACCTACCGCCGCGATTTTTTAATCGTATGTATGCGATGTGCGAACCGAGGTGACATTTCGCATATCAATGTGCTATGTGAATTGATAAAAAAACAGCAGCGCGTGTCCGATGGAAGGTGTGGCGTGATTTTGAAATTGGTTTTAATTGGGCGCGAATATTTGGTGCGTAATTAAGAATATTTTTACTTAATGCCATTAAAATGTTTGACTAATTAAATTGTTAACAGAAATAACTATTATGAGTCCGATTAATATTAAAATAATTATGGATTAAATTTTGCAGATACTGCTTTTAATAGTAAATAAAAACTTAACTAAATGCAAAATAACGATGCGATGTTGGATCGTGATACCTTTGCGAAAATCCGTAGTCTTCTTACTAGAAAGTAAACGTGACTGTTTATATTGGCCTTTTATGATTACTAAAGCATAACGTGAGCGTCCTCAAGTTAAGCTTTAATAAAAAATACTAATATATTACGGTACCTATCGAAATTGAAAGCCATCACTATTCAGACAAGGAAGTCTACTGTTTCGTCTTCTATATATCAGTCTAATAGATGGGCGTGTGTCGATAATAAATACAGTGTGTAATATAAAGGTGTTTTGTTTATGAGGCGTGCTGAGACGAAGTCACGGTCTGTCAACCGCGCGGCGATAGACGACCACAAAGTTTTGTTCTATAGATTGATCAATCAGAATTTTCTTGCTGGCTGTTTTTTGCCATGCAAAAGAGTGTCTATGAACCGTGGTGTTTCTGGAGACTATAATAACATTAGTCAAACTCACTCTGGATGTACGTGCTGATCAATTAATTGTTTTAAAAATTTTATTTAGTACACTTAATGAAAAATATTTTGGTTCCATAAAATATTATTTGGGTTAAGAGCGAAAAATTTACATATTTTAGCATGTGTTAGCTTGCTTCGCTATAACGTACAGCCAACAACGCTCTTGATTTCAACTGTTTACTGCAAGTGCTATAGAGAATGCAAATAGAAATAGTTATTGAGTCAGTATTTAAATCTATTTATTGGTACCCTAAAAGCATCACACTGTATCTGTATAATTTGATCGTAACAGACGTAATTTGCAGCTTTTTACAAATGGTAAGATTGTCACATCCAATTATTGTCTCGTGTAAAGACGAGTGGTATGATTTAATTTGCACCTGGCATCATGCGAACTTAAAAGCTGTTGCGCTATTTCAAAGGTGCATAATTTGTTAAGTGTTTAAGTGGCTTTTTTATCAACATTGTTTGAGTTTATGTGCTTTGTAAAAACTCCGTGTTTGAGGCTACATTGTTGATATTTAATTAATGTAGTTTGTTGAATATGGACACCTAAGTCTAAGCCATTTAGGTAACTTTTGCGAAACCATACATATGAAACACCCACTTCCACAAAACAAAGTATAAAAAAAGACACTAATTTTTATTTAAAACTTTCGTCATGCTTTGTTTTCACTACCTTCTTACGTAAAGCTAACTTAACTGGTATTGCAAATAAAATGGCTTTTCTACAAATTACAACTCACTGAACTACATATTTGCATAAAATACAGACTATCTTTACTTGAACCATACATCCAGCTCAATTTGTCAGTCATTCCGGTATCTTATCATAAGGCAGGCGCCTAAGTACTTATTATCTTAGTAATAGACACTTGCTAATTGCCTCAATATATGTATCTAGTTAAGTTCTCTTTACTAAACCTGTCTATTTGTATGGAAGAAGTGGCACTATCGAGGGTTTGTAAAGGTCAGTCAGTGATGATTTTACCACGTCAACGCCTAGGGGAAATTGCGAGTCTCTGTTTTAGTTGCGGTTTAAAACAATTTTCAAATATGTGTTTAAAATCAATGAAATAATATTTTGAAATAAAATAATTACTTCTTTACTAACGTAATTTGTGACTGGTCTCATGTTTTTATTCGTTTTGACGTAATAGCGTCATTACAATTATAAATGTCTGCAACATATTAAGAATAATTATAATCATGTAATTCAGAATTGGCCCATAAATCATTAGCAATTTTTTTCTGTTTATTTAAAAACTTCGATATTCTTTCCAAATCTAAATTTCTAAACGAGTATCAATCACAGTCAATCACAATACTGCAGACTTATCAATCTCTCAACCAAACCCCATCTCGCTCTACCACGGTCTACCGCCCACGAACCACTGGCAAGTCACCCAATCACGTCACAGATCCAAATGTTAATCACCAAAGTGTCGAAATTATTAATTACATTGTGTTACGCATGCAGATTGGTATGCTAACGAATGATTAACAATGCATGTGGGCTCTGTCAGATTTAGATTGTGCCTCGTTTAGACTTTAGTTAGTCTGATGCTATTTGCATTTGACGTTGAAGTTACAATAATTTTTATAATTTGTTAAGTTTTATTCAGGAAGTCACATAGCCGTAAATAGAGACAAAAAACAAAATTCAATACATGGTGCCTCAGTGCAGTGCATTAATTGTTTCTAAATTCGAAGAAAAGAAGACCTAAAATTGCGCAATCGTTAACCTTTCTATGGAATGAATGAAAATAATTTGAATACATCCTTCACAAACAACTTAGTTGTTTTCCAATCAATAGTTATTATTATTGTAAGGTACAGGGTTTTGTTACCTTCTTTAGATTAGGTTTTTTGGTTATGCTGCCAAGTTATTAAATTTGTAAAACCTTTTCGTTACACAAGACGAATTCTAATGTCTGGTCTACCGAAACCTACAAAGACTACAATTTATCATCATACTAAAATTATTGTAAAATTCTTCCTATCAAAATACACCAACATGAAATATAATACAGTAACTAAAGAAGTACGTCTTTTCAAACCTATTTCTGCCAAGTTGACAAGTTCCGTAATTGTTTCAGAGCTTACTTTAACACTAAAATCAACTTAATTAGTATTGCAACCAAACGAGGCACTGTCTTTGAAGTTGCTCCGAGATAGGTATGGATGGATTATCTAATTGCCATCTAGCCTTTAAATTGGTATTTATTGTGCGACACGATTTAGTTTCACCGTGACATTTTAGCTAAGAGAGAACTCCTGTTACTTTAAAACTATTACATCGGGAATCTGTACCTTAAAGTTCTACAAATAAAGTAAATATTAAACTAATCGCTGCAATGATAGAAAAAAAAAACAATAAATGTTCTTATTTATTTTAGCTTAAATTTTTCATATTGGTGTACCAACCAGATGGAGTCACATTACATACATAACACTTGTTCATTTCTTACTTTGTTTCTTTCTTACTCTCTGTAATGTAAGAAATGAGCAGGTGTTATCTCTTAGTTAGAATTGCAGGTTTTCTGTGTTCTTGTATTCATTAGGTAAGCGATAATTATAGTCCTCTTTTTTTATAAACCTGTTTTCATTAATAGAGTATTAATAAATCTACCAGATTCCAGACTCAGATATTTGCGATTTAAAGCTCTGAGTGGCACTGCAACTTTTATGGACAGCTTACCATCAGGCGCACGACTTGTTCGTCCCGACACTTAATATTATAAAAAAAGAGAACAGGAAGTGACAATACAATTTACAAACAGAGGTTTGCACAAGAATTGAAAAAAATCTTTAGGTTAGGAAAGAATTTTTGAACATGATTTTTGCAAAGATCTAATTTGTTTTTAAAATTTTATTAAACACATAGAACACGAAATCTTAGTAGCAGTAGAGATCCTCGAAATAGTTCGTCTAGATCAACACTACCACTAAGCCTATTACTACCGCCAAGCAGGAATTTACCACTACTATGTTCAGGTTTTAACGACTTAAGGTACTGGTGAAATTACAGACACGTGGGACTTATCGACTTTACGTCTCTCTGTGTGATTTAAGGCTTTGAAAGGTACTACAACATCTGTGCAGGCACACGCCTGCACCGCTTACCTCCAGGTGCACGACTTGCTTATCGCGTTACTTGATATCATAAAAAAATCTCTTCAATAAATCGTCTTCAATGTGCAAAAATCAGATCAGTGGTTATTTCTTCCTTGTTTGTATCATTTCTTTTATCCTTCAGAAGAATTAGAGACTGTTTAGAATTACTAGGTCTTCGACAATACAGACTAACATGTCAATAAGTCACATCGGTATACAGTTTCCGCACCATTTGCCATCGACGTCGCACGATGCGCAGCCTATGATTTGTGTTACCAATTGTATCGATTTATTTACTGCAAGTGTCATATTCTGCTTGGTAAGTGTAATTCCTGGTTCGTTTAATGATATGCTAATAAGAGATAATTTGTGATATATTTAGGCTATAATTTTAATAAAGTAATCGTTATTACTAATGCGTACAACAACAAATCGTTCAAACAACATTGAAATGATGGTATTAAACATGTTGTTCATTTTTTATTGCTCTCTGTTTATAAGTTGCCCTTTTCTTTTTAATACAAAATGTCGCAAATAAAACTAAACACTATCGTAACTTAAAAATAATGGAAATGAGAAAACAAAATTTTTTTAATTACACAAGTACTGAATATAGTATTGATCAAAAGTACTGCATATTTTGAAAAAACAAACCTAAGATGCGATTTAGATCCAAAAAAATAGTTTAATTTCCTATGTGTAACAATCGCGAAAACTTAAGAACTCGATAAGTACTGAATAAATGTTATTGTGTATAATGTGATTATTATTATTGATACATAGTAATTAGTTATCTACATATAAACGAGAATATAAATGTATTGGTTACATTCGGTAATTTTTTGAACTGCAGATTGGCAGAGTATGTTTTTTTGCTTTGATTTATATTTACGGTAACAGTCAATACAAAAAAAACTTGGCTACATACAATTATAGCAGAAAAGGATTTCAACATTTCAGTTAATCTTTTTAATATTTTGTATAGACATATCTGTAAAACATTTTTTATTTACGTACAACTTTATAACAAAAATACGTAACTTTATACTGTATATTAACGGAAAAAAACTACTTACATAATTCTATCCGGAATTTTGTGTTCTATGTTGTGATGGAAATAATTTGATATTATTAAAATTCAAAGTTACGTTTATGGTGTTGTAAGAAGCAAACGATTCTTACCATAAGCTAGATGGTCCAAGATAGGGATTATCGAAGACAAACAATTGGGCCCATCTTAAAAAAAGAACGTAATACTTTATATATTGAAAGATTTTATTGTACCATAAAAACAAACGATAAATGTTATTAACAATTTAAAATGTTAGTGTTTGTAAAGATGAGCTAATTCTATAAATATATTTCTACTAAAAAGCCTTTCTAAATTCTTCTACGTGTATGAAAAAAAAAATTACAAAGAAGCAATGAAGTAAAAACAAAACAGAAACAGTCTGTATCCGTATCCGTACAACGGTAGTTAAAGAGATAGGGGATATCATTTTCTTTCGTGTATATCTCTTTTTAAACGCTTTCCTAAATTCTCTTTACGCGTAATGTGTTCTCGCTTTCCGCTAAATAATATTGATATCAACTATTTATGGCCGTCCAATATTCCTATCGTGTTTTGATTTTTATTTACAATGGTAAACTAAATTAGAAGCTAATAAGCGACAACGAAACTCGTGCCTATTCTATTGTTATTTCACACACGACTCTACGGTAACATTCTTGATTTATGAGCGCATGGATGTCAATTTGGTATATTCGCGTTGTCAGAGCTTTTTGTTGATGAAATCCAATATTTGAAAGCTATACTATATAGTTTTACCAATAGGATTATTTATAATACATACAATACTGAGTCTGTCCTTTAAAACTTACGTTTTGCTTTCTCGTAAATGTTTACTAAAGGGTTTGAGAGCTACGTAGTTGATTCGTTTTAATGTGTGTGAGATTACTTAACCTGTGCCTTTCAGTGCTAACATGTGTAGACAGCACTTTCAAAACAATAGGCACTAAATACATGCAGCGCATTCGATTTGAATAAGTTTAACCCTATTATACGATACATGCCTCGGAATTCTGATTAAAGTTGCCCCTACCTTACCTGTGCTGGAACTTGCCACCTCGTCAAGCCAAAAAGAAATCTCAGAATCGCCATTTCGATACTTCCCGGAAGCAAATCGATGTCACTTTACAATCGATTCAGCCCTACATTAACATTCACTGAGCAATTGATCCGGGAGTTATCACGTATCGAATAGAATAGAGTCATAATTTTTTATGACCCCTTGTGCGCCTTACCGGTCGCGGGGTTCGGTGTTCGAATTTTAAATAAAAGACGTCGTAATCGATTAAGTTATCGACCGATACTGATCTACTAGATTGTTGTTTGTAATTGCGTGTTAAACTCTTGTTTGACATTATAAATCAATCGTTTCTTCATAGAAACTTGTAAGTAGGGTTGTGCCTATGTTTGTAGTGCATATATAATGATTTCACAAACAAAACACTATTTTATAGGTACTTGCTAATACCTGATATTTGCTAGTTTTTGCGCTGTTTATGATAATTGTATTTCTATATTGCTTCATTCTTGAAGGTAGACTAAAGATCTGGAATACAAAAATTAACTTTAATGTACGTCTTTATGGTTATTTGTGAGAGAAGATCAGAAAAGTCAGCACAGTATAACTTACGTAGTGATAATAAAATAAATTATTTTGTCTTCTTACGCATTTAAAAAGTGACAGATCCTTTGAACTTAAGTTTAGTTTATATTTGCCCGAGTCGAGCGACGTTATGTAATTCATATATAGGTATTTATCATTTATATAGTTAGTTTCGACTTTATTATAATTACTGTTCGTTATTTGAACATTCATAATTTCAGCTTTTTGACGTATACTATAGAGCATTGATTCGAACGTTTAATACGCATTTTAAATGATCATACAAGGACTGGATAGTAAATATTCATGTTGGCTTAAAGTTGTAGCAATGCATAATGCTTGCGTGCTATACCGAAGTCTTGTTGGCTCTATTGTTAAGATGTAGTGTTCACAGAAAAACTGCCTTTAGTTTTTCTGAACTAAAATTGCGTATATTTGTTTTTTCAAACTAACCAAACGTACTGGGCTCTTTACAAGTTCCATGCTCACAGCTGACTGCGAATTTATAATTTTTGTAATTATAACACAAAATAGCGTGGTTTCCATTAACGTTAGACATAACTCATTGATAAATAATACCATCTCAAATAGCACTGATTGTGTGACCGGTAAAGAAAGGCCCTGAAACTTTAGTATTATATAAGCGATAAAATAGTTTAATTTCGCGAAAACCTAACAACTCGATATTATAATTATAATCCTACAAAGATCTTGTGGAATAACTTAAAGAACCGCTCGCTTTAGCGTTAAGGCAGCGGTTAAGTTAGTTTAAAACTTGTTACAAATTAAAATTCGTTTTTAATTGAAAAAGGATAAATTGAAAATAATTTTATTTCATGGGTGAGTAAATTGATGGTTAAATGAATGAATATTATTACTCATTCTAAAGGCAGATTGCCAATTGAAAAATTATCAAAAAGCTTTAAGGATTACTCAAATAGTTAATTGTAAACATTCGTCATTTACAATAATTATTTTCAAATTATCGCTCACAGTGGTGAAATTACGCATTAAGCGCATGGGACTTGTCAACTTATGTCACAGGGTGACAGGTGCAGTAGCATTGTCCCTCAGATCTTTGCGATTAAAGCTCTGAGTGGCATTGCAACTTTAATTGCCTCTGTGGCGGAACGGTTACCATGCTGGTCTGCTGCGCAGAGGTACCGGGTTCGATTCCCGGGTCAGGAGAAATATTTATGTGGCCTACGTTTATTTTTCTTGTGAGTTTGGATGTAATTTGTGGTTGTCGATGTGTGTGTCCATGGCGCCCGCGACACAGGGTTTCCCTAGTACGGGGCTATAAGTGTGTGCGTTATAAAAAAACTGGTTGGTTGATAGGCGAGTCGTTTAACACCAGGCGCACGACTTGTACGTCCCGTCACTCGGTATCATAAAAAAAAATTGGAAACAATCGGAAAGAATAATATTGTATTACATAATTTTGTTTTTTGTGCACGCAAGCCCGTTATTTTGTCCTGTATTTAGGTCTGCAGGAAGAAATTTCTTATAGATATAAGCAGTAACTTTTGTTTGTGTTTTCCTTTATTTAAATATAAATTGTGCGTTTTCCTGTGCAATAAATAATATTCAAAGAAAACAAGAACTAAACGTATCAATGTTTTGGATTTTCACAATCCATGTAAGAAGAATATGTGTACAGTTTTTGTTTCGCAATAGTTTTTCAATGTCGTATAAGACAAATTGTACATATCACCAATAAATAGGCTGTGAATAAATTGCTCGGTAGAAGATTTCTCTATTTATATTTGACATATCGGCTATAATTTCATTATAGAAATGTGTAAGTTGATCCGTCAATTCTGAATTCGTGGCCTTGTGAATACGACTGTCAAAAACAGACTACTCATTTTTGTTTCAAGCATAGGAATTATATCTAACAGTGGTATTTATTAAAATATTTTTCTTAATATAAATAACATGCTTATTAATTCTCTTGTGTAATAATAGTAATCTCTTTAGACTTATCATTCATCTGGAGCCCGCATTGGAAATCGCCCGAACAGCACACTTCTGCAGAACAAAGTTTCTATTAATATCGGCGGAATTTCCCCAAAGTGAAATGCCGCATGCCATCAAACTTTAAAAATAGCTGGAACAAACCAATGTAGAGGTTTCTTTTTCCACTTCTGAAAATTTACATTTATGGATAACTGGTACTTATTTTACATAGACATCGCTGAGCCCAACGACGAATAGTGTATGATGTTCCTTATTTTAGGAAAGATGTAGTACTTTATGCAATTCTCTGTATTTTACACTCTAAATCAAGTAGCAACTGACTGAAAAAAAAAAAAAAACAAATTATGTGTCCACACATAATTTGTTTTTTTTTCAGACACAAACACAAAATATTAAGGAACGTTTTCAAGTTCGTTTTTTTTACGTATTTCTAGTAATAACAATCGTTAAGCTCGTCTTTCTATCTTTTCCAACACATCTCCTTGCGGATTTACTTAGTTACTTTTTCCATCCGTACAATTTAGATTACAATGTTCACAAAGTACAGTAAGCAGCCGGCAGTTGCATATGTTCCAATGATTTTTCACGGCTACAAAACCCAAGCAAAAGGGCACGCAGTGGCGTTGCAATCACGATCCCTGATCACGACCTGCAGGCTCTTACAATGCTGGTTCATACATCCTAGTATTTGCAAATTCAGCCTTAACTTTCAAGCGATTAGTGTTAGGAGTACTAAGAAATTAAGTTGGTAACCCGGCAATTGTTTATGCACTTACGAAAATTAAGATAACATATACTTTATAGGAATCAAGTGTGAATTCGACGGTAAATTGAAATGGTAAACAAAATGTCTCTAGACCATGCTGCTAGCCTTAAAGGTAAGTTTGTTTTAGAGATAATAATCATTGCGAATGCTTTGTTTCGTAGATAGAGATGTTGTCGTTGATTTGTTTTTAGTTTTGTTCATCCACATAATGCGGCCTAAATAGAGAAAACAATGTGCAATGTAACTGATTATTCATGATGCTGTGACTGGTAATAGATTGGAAGATTGAACTACAATGCATTTACTTCAATCATAGCTTCATACTTACCACTGGACTGGTTTTGTCGAGAGCAAGTAGAATTAGCAAATATTTATTACTTAAAATGTAGACTACGTAGGTATCTCAGTTTTCTCGGAATAAATATATATTGTATATAATAAAATAAATTGAAATCTACATCTTTGAACTTTAATTAAAACGTTTCTGTTGAAATAGTGATTTATTTACAAAAAATCACTCAGTTGTAAATATTTCGACTTTCTACTTGCAAGTAGAAAGTCAAAATATTTACATACTTGATTCCTTAATTAAGACCAATTACTTGTTGTTTGTATCTTATTATGTGTGATCTGCTTGCGTGGCTATGAGCTGCTGTGCATTGTGAATGATTGAGATTCTGTGAAATGATGGATGCTAGGGAATCGAGTGTATACATATTTGCCTCTTTAATTATTTTTTTAATTCTTTTTTTACATCTTATTGTTATTATTTTTATAATTATCTTAATTTTCAAGGTGCATTAGTTCTAACTGTAATACCGTGTAAATATACAATATTCACAATTTATATATTTACAATAAATAAATTCATTATTTTGCTTCATTTATTGGATAAAAAGATTTCTTCAAATAAAGTGATGTAATGTGCCAAACTCATAACTTATTCTGTTATATTGTCAGTAACCTAGTTCAGGCAAAACGTTATCTATGATTAGTTACCATTACGACGATATTAAGAACAATTTGATTAAGTTTGATTGATTCTTGGGTTAGTTTTCTCTACCTAATTTGCGTGGTAATTTTTATTATTTATTTCATATGTTTATATGAAATAATATTTCACTGTAACGTACTTGAATACTTAATAAAAAATCCACGGAAATTAGGCAGTAAACACCAACTTGAGAAACACTAGGTTACTGAAAATGGTTTTTGATTATCATAGCATCAGTATTTATTGCTTGATGCAATGATCTACTTATATGGTGTTAAAAATTAATATTGCTTGTTCAACATATACTTAACATTTGCCCCACGAATAAGGCATTTATTGTAAGCCAGTATAAACAAACATTAACATTATCATAAATTGTTGAAAGGAAAAAAAAATTGTGTAATATAAAATAAAAACTCTAAGCAGACATTCACATTACATTACTATTCTCATTATGAATTATTTTATATTATAATTTTTTTATTTTTGGTATTAAACCATCGGAAAAGTAAAAATAAAATTTTATTAAAAAAACACAAAATATTCATATGCTATGTGTTTAAAATACACCAAGACAAAATGATATTATTGTATTTTGTATTTGAACTTAATTAGGTAGTTACATTCTTACACTTATTGTACTAACACAGCCTTATATTTACTGTACTAAATGACTAAAACCACATAATAAATAAACTAGCTAAAATTGTGGATATAAAAAATATGTTCGCACCCCTAGACAATTTTTCATAAAAAAGCGACTATATCTAAAAAATACGACTTCGTGTCGAATAACTTTTCGAACATTTCTTTTTCTAGAGAGGAAAAATCCAAAACATTCAACTAACCTGGTTTATTAAAATAATTTCAAAGGTGCGTGAGGTGCGTTACCGAAACTACACGGAGTCACGCAGGGCCTAGTTACAAACTTTGCTTTACCGTTATAAAAATACACCTCCTTTCCATATTACACTGTATCGCCATACAATAAAAATCAGAAAGATTTTTATTAGAATTTTTTCTCTACGTTTTTACAGTGGTATTTAAAGGCACTTTTTGGAAACCTAATCAGTGGTTTAAGCTGTCCCTCTGACTTATAGCATAGATACATTCATAAAATATAATACAAGATAATGTTTATGGGTTATAATGGGAATTAATTAAGCACAAATGAGAAAAGGCAAAATTTTAGAACTCTTTCAAATGTTCATTGGAATATTAGCAACTTTTAAATAATTTAATCATCATTAAGCCTTTATACGTCCTACTGCTGGGCATGGGTCACTTCTAAAGATACAGTTTGGGCCATAGTCCATAATGCTGGGGTTCTAGTCCCGTTCTCCGCCCGACATCATCGAAACAATTACTGTCAAATAAGTAACACTCGACCAAATTAGAACACTAGTGATGCGAATGAAGCTTCATACTTGAGATTGTCTTTTGATTTGGTCGGGTATTATGTATTTGTCATTGTTTCGGACGTACTTGGTACTTGGTGTAACGGGTGGTTGTCCGCAACTCGACGTCAAGGCGCCTATTTTGCGTGTGGTGGATGCAGGGTCGTACTCGTGCCGCCCAAGCTCCTTCAGGAATCTCCAGCTTCCTCCTCGGTTTGCTGAAGATTTCTGGGAGCGTACTCGGCACTCCAAGTACTTCACTCTGTAGTTGGCCACGCCGGAGCATTGTAGTAGGATGTGCGCAGCCCTCCATGCACGCTCTACATAGAGGGCTGTCTGTGATACCTAAATTAAAAAGGTGTATATTGTATGGACCATGACCCATTAGGGCGGCAGTTAGAGTGCGAAGCTCTTGCCTTTTAAGTTTAATTAATTTTCGAGTTACACTGGTGTTGAGCGGTGGGAGTGCTTCCCTTGTTTCGGACTTATGTCGGACGGATATAGACCCCCTGGTTCAATACTGTAAGCCTACTCCGACATTTCACCACAACATTTTCCTGCCTAATGTTAGCGAAAGGTATTGCTACTAAACGTCCACAAATCCACGTAATTTAAAAAGACATATCTAGTTCAATGCCTACACAGCAGTAGAGTTCTTTGTTCGTCCAGGGAAGTATTGGTAATTTACCTATTCCTGCCGCCATGCAGTAAGGTGAGCTTTCCTGCATTCCGGTTTTGAAGGGTTAGGGTGTTGGCGATATTACGGGCACATGAGACTTATACAATACAGACTATCATAGAAAAACAGGGATTCGAAGCGTCTACCTTTGAATTGAGAGGCATTCGTTCTTATACCGTTGTTTGGTATATAAATATTTAATGAATAAATAAATTTGTAACTTACTATAATTGTAACATACATGTTATGTACTTTAATTAAGAATCAAAACCAAAGTATCAGAAGTAATTGAATACCTACATAAGTCAGTTCAAAAAGGTCTTTAACAATAATAACACCATGTATGCTTTAAATGTGAATATAAAATCATCTTGGCAATGAAGCCATTTTTTTGCCAAAACTGCGTATATTTATTTTTCAAACAAATCGACGCTTCAACGTTATACTATCTCAATCGGTCATGATCGTGGGACCTGTAATGAGGCAAAAACGTTGGTTTGTTTGAATGATCCGATCCGAAACCGACCTCAAAAGTCATTCATCCCCTAGTTTGCCACTGGAATATTTTCTTCAAATTTAAATGGGACCAACTCTGAGGTACCCTCTTTCCAACAATAAAGAATCATCAAAATCAGTTCACAAATCGCTATCTATTGTTATCGCGAACCATACGTATAAAAAAAACTTACAGACGAATTGAAAACCTCCTTTTTTTGAAGCCGATTAAAAAAACAAACGCGATTCTAAAAAAATTGTATTATTTCCAATCCAATCGTAGCGTAGCAATCACTTAAATCTAAGAACTTGATAGAGAAACATCTTTTATCACTTATTATCTAATTGTAACGTCTATAAGTATTTGAAGTTCCATATTATCTAAATTAGATATAAAATATTTTTATCTTTTGTATTATCTTTTAAGGACAACAAGTAAACTCATTGATTTAATATTTGTTTTAAATATAAAATAAAGAAATAAAACACAATTTTACATTTGATTCAGTTTTGGTATATTTGCACAAGACATACTTTGGTGTCACAGCTTGTATGGGTGCGATAGCTCATCCAGTGGTACTGGCAGAAAAATAGCGCTGTAGACAGTTACGGTCTACAGCATCTATGCTGAGTCAGAGTCATTTCAGCGCAATATCGATCTTTATCATTATTTTGCTCATTTTTGTGACTTACGAAAGTATCAGTTAATGTTTTTTTCATTTTGTCAGGTGCAATGTTTGTTTTTCTGTAAAATGTATTTATGCTGAATAAACGTTTTATTAATATACATTTCCAACAAAAAAGAAATTAAAATTTCGAAATATATAGCAGTTTATCGAACGTACTATAAGATTTATAGGTACTTATTACAAACTACAGAAGTCCAACGAAAAATGCTATACTATATTTACGGTGTCGCAAACATCCCCTTACATCTTCGAGGAGTAGATATTTCTCTAGGAGGGGGTAGGACATAGACAAATGACGCGCAGCCTGGCGGCGGCGGTATGAATTATTACCACCAATCGAGTGCTATCCCGCTCGCGGCCATTTTTAATTTTTAGGGGTAGCGTAACCCCTATGGAAAGAATAGTATTATTATTAAGGGGTGACGTATGCGACGGATGACTTTGTATTTTTTTGTGGATTGGGTTTAATTTTATTGTTTAGGAAAAAAATTGAGATCAGTTTTCAATTTCGTAAAAATATATTTTAATTTTGTTTTTAGATACCTACGTGGTGATTGATTATTAAGTACCTAGTCCTACAAAATTTATATTTATGTAGAATGTGTGTATTCCATGTTTTATAGTATTTATACCTGCCCTGCATCGCTATACTATTATCTATCACCTGTAGTCAGATATGATTTCCCTCTTATTTTGATGCAGTAGGTAAAACGTATTTGTATTACTATACGGAAAAGCTGTGGTAAACAATTAAATATGCGTACGGAGATAAAGATAACCTTTATTAATCATAACCATATAACCCATCGGATAATAGTGGAGTCGTATACTTATATTTAAATAAATTTTCATTTCATTTAAATATAAGTATACGACTCCACCATTATCCGTAGCCTCGTTAAAATCAATAGATAATCTCCGAAACAAATCCCCGTCTAATCGACGACATATGCTACCGCTCAACACTCTAAATATTTGAAAAACGATCCATTAAAATCAAGTTAAATACGCCATAAAACTAATGCCCTCATAATAGTCAATTCAACAAACAGACCCATAAAGGCATATAGAAGTGAAAAACATAAATCACGCCATCTATCGTACGAGCTGCGAACTATGGCACTACACTCGTCGTCAACGTCACTAACTCTTCAATTTCTCTGAGATGATGAACGACCAATTTTATTGCGGTAACACGTTTGTTTATTTACTGCTTTGTAATATAATGCCAATAGACTGGAGATAAATTGTACGGTAGTGAAATAACAATAAAATTGGATATGTTATGAGCAGTAACGAGAGCGCGTGGGGTAAAAATTTTTTGGGAGGCGACACCTAGTGTCAAATAGATGAATTAAGATGGATAGAATAATTTCGATCTCATAAGGGCTAGGTTTACATGGCGTTACTTTTTGATAATAAATTCTTTACATTACACAATTTGTAGATAAATAATTGAATGGAATGTATCGAATGTGTATAATTTCGTAATCGGTACGTAAATTATATGAAACAGAGTTCATAAATTGGAAACAGGTAAAAGCAGGTAAGTTCGATTTGTCACAGCAAATTAAAAGCCAATATATATCATTTTGTGATTATAAGTTACGACCAATTAATTGTTATTGAACACCTCAAACCTATTATTAACTTCTACGTTAATCGTCGAGTAGTCTATTTACTTAAGCTAAACACTTAAGAGATATAGAATTAGAATAATTTATTGTCTGCCTAGATAGAATGCATTGCATTGTTTAGGTAACCCTATTTAATTAAAGGTGAGGAACAATGACATACAAGCCGCTTCTTAGATCAAGATAGAATTTAAATTAATGCAAGGTATTTTATTAAGTAACGGACCTTTATTAGAGTAATAGATAATGTGGAATTAGATTATTAGATTGTTTAAATTACTACTATTATTATAGTATTCGATATGTTTTTGAGAAAGTGGCAGTGTTAATTTAAAAGTCAAAGTCAAATAAAGTTTATTTCACAGGTAGGTAAGCAAATTGAACTTGAAATCGTCATACTGATTAAACAAACTATACTGCTCATTCGTAGGATAGATTCCCTTGAGAATAAGTAGGTAAGAAATGTTGAGGGTTGCACTTTGTATGGAATCATTTGCACACATTTATCATTTACAATATTTCAAACATTATAGATAGAGACAACCTGCAAGAGCTAAAAGGGTTAGTACCAAAATTTTTTGTCATCCAAGTGCGCAGAAAGTGCATAAATAACCTTTGCTATAAAATTTCGTTTCACTATAGTTTTCAACCAATGGCAAATTTCGGGCATTACACCAACTCCATATTGTAGTAATTGCGACGATATTGATGACATTTACCACGTTTTGATCGAATGTGTTCGGATCGAGAGACTCAGGAGATAGTTACGCAGTGTTGCCAGCATATGACAGACTGGGTGGTGTAACAGTATATTGGCTGTTCCTTCGGCGAACGAAGCCAAGATACAGCACGGCGAACGAAGCCAAGATACTGCACAAAATACACGTTAGTAGTCTTAATCTAGGTTAGATGTATAAATTAAGTAGCATTATAGAGCGTCATTACAATTTACTTACACGGGTAAAGCTCCTTAAATTTAGATCAAAAAGAGGCAAATTTTGAATATCAATCGGCATCATAATTAGAAGCGAATACATTGTGAAAATGACTGTCAAGAACAGCTAGTTTTTTTGGTTCATCGTATTAATGTTATGTCTGCCACTATTTCACATAAAAAAATACTAGTATTCTTCTTAACTCTTATATTTTCATAAATGTACTGTGACATTAGTGTAAGAATGTTCATTTCTTTAAAGTTATCTTTCAAAGACATTCTGAGGCTCAGGTTGTAAATTGCTATTAACACACATTTTTTGCAGGACAAAGATTTTATTAATTTGGGCGGCATTACCTCAAAACAAAATATCAAAATCAAATTAAATACATGCAGGTCATGTACAATAAGAGTTATTTCAGTTTAAAGTCCAGTCTCTACCAAAACAGAGAGGAGAAGATCTATATATACCAGTAGTATTTTCTTATTTGAAAAAAAATGGCGAGGTGCCATCAAAGTTGCTTGAAACAAAAAAGTGTATTTTTTCCAGTGTAAAGTTAAGATATTAGACGATAGAAGAACAAACACTTAACCGAATCTATTACAGCCCGGCCTATAATAAATCCGGCCTACCCGACCGCATCCTTCAGAAATATCCACAATTAGTGGTTAAAACATTCAAAAAATTTCGAATAAGAAATTCTCCTGTTTATTGGATATTATTTTAGTCATAGGTTTCTTTAACATAAGCTGGGGCATGGGTGTTGGGAATTTATAGTTGCTTATCCACTTGTGAACCTTTCGTTAGTTCCTCCAGCCACAGTATTTACCAGAGCACATACGATAGAATGAAACAAAGTTCTAGGAACAAAAGTGACAAAACAGCAGAAATATTTTAGATTATTTATTACAATATTATAAAAACTTGCCTAAGTGGGGTCCAGCCTAGTATTTGTTCAAAGGTACCAATATCACCAAGGAAACAAACCCAAGAGACGATTGAACATCGATCGTCAAGTGATGTATAAACATTGGGTTATCGACTAATTTTCCTGAATTAACTTCCAGCTAAATAAGGAGGTACTTCAATAACTAATTAATTTTATTACATGAGTCAGTTAACAATGAACTGAAAATGCCCTTTTTCTAATAAGATTTCGAATCTTACAAGTTGTAGAATAAACAGTATTACAAATAAATGAAAAGTCACCAAATGTTCGAAATGAAACTATTTTTTTCGGATCTCAATAACTTTTGTAACTATAGGTCAGAATAGGGTGGTTTGGCCTTGATGTCCGGTTGACGACTGCACTATATCAGTTTGTCCTGATTGTTTATGGGACCTGTAAAGGTCCTGAAACGTGGGTTTGTTTGAAAAAACAAATATACGCGATTAAAACCCGAAATAATAATTTCATTCCAAAGTGTAACACTAGGGTCATTCCAAAATGAAATTCCAGTTTCACTTTGAAATTGAAACTATTATTTCTATTTATATCGTATTCTTAAGAACTCGATATAAACACTATATAATTGATGTGATTATGGTTTAGTCAAAAAATTTAATACTGCTTTGCTAAATGTTCAACACTATTTTAAAGTGCACATATTAATCCTATAATATTCAGCCCTCGTCGAAAACATATCTACCGCAGATCGAATCTCCACCCAAAACCAATGGTAAACTAATCAAGTAATGTCCAAACAATGATAAATAACAAACGTTTATCTATACATATAGAGCATTATGTGGGAACAATTACACAGCCATTAATCAGAGAAGTACTACGACAGTATATTGCGCTTCCGGCCCTCGGGCGGTTACCCTTCCCGGTTGAATTACACCCTTTTTGGACGGTCAAGTCCCACTCGACTTAGTTACAAGTTTACACTTGATTAGCTGCTGTGGATTGTGGCAAACTTCTCTAGACCATTAGAGCCTAAAACTTTAGACAGCATCGTCGTAGTTAAGTGAAATTATCACAATAACGGACTATTGTTGGCGATTGTTAAATATTGTTTTTTTTGCCAGATGCCACATGACTCGGAAAATACAAGAACATAAATCGCAGCCTTCGTGTAATAATGCCACATCTGCAAAATGACAAGTTTCCAATAAAGAGGTATAAAGATTCTGCGATAAAATTAGTCGATAACGTTATTATGCTAAATAGGAGAGTTATTAAATTTCTCATTTACATAAATTGTTCCATGTATTTCGTATTATTTTTAAAAGTACTTTTGATGAATGATCACATGCCACTTTATTATACCAAGGGTACGAAATAAAAACAATCTAGTTTCAGTAAGTATAGAGTCCGGCGAGAAATGAAAGAATTAGGTAAGTAAATATCGTGACGCAGATGGAATCGTTTTAGCTAACCCTTTCTCGACGTACACAAACGAAGTACACAAACTTTTCCCCATTAATTAAACATGTAAACCAAAAAGGTATAATCTCCTAATGTATCTAAGCGCAATATTAGATGCACAGGAGGCTGTAACGGCATTTTAAAGAGGCATCGCCGACGCAGCGTGTGGACATTAATAATTTTGGCAGGAACAAATGACGCAGCTGATTAATGATTTACGTACCCAATTCCGCGTTCACGTTAACATGCTGTGTGGTGTACTGTGCGGAATGGAAGCTTGTCATTTGAAGCTTTAGGACAGAGGTGTGTTTTTCTATTGAATGTTCTGTTCGTGAAACGAACGAAGTAACATTAATATTGTTACAACGTATTTTTTTGTAAAGTTCCTTATGTTCCGTTGCCAACACAAAACGTCACAAAATGTGAGCATTAATGCGTTCCGGCTTTGACATATAAGGGTACTAGTGACACTACATGCATATGGGACTTATCAACTTCATACCTCAGGGTGACGAGCGCAATGACAGTGTTCTTCGGACCTTTGCGATTTAAAGCTCTGAGTGCCACTGCAACTGTTATCGATAGGTAGTTACTTACCTCCAGGCGCATTACTTGCTCGTCCCATCACTTGATAATCATAATCATTAAAAAAATCATGGCATAGGCACCTACCTATAAACATTTTATCTATAGTCTTTATTAATAGCGTTTTAGTTTAAAGTATCAACATACAAATCGTAAATGCAACATTACAATTTACAAATATCATTTTTCTTGTTTCTCTGTTAATGATCATGTTTTATTTACAACTACTTAATACGTCTAAATTATAAAATCGATTAATAGGTGCTTTATTTATTTATACAAGGTTTAGTTAAAAAAAATCCATAGAAATATATGTAAATTTAAAAGCTTTTTTCACTATAAACGTAATTTGGTTTGCCATTCGCTTTTAATTACATATTTAATATAATGAACTACTTATCTACATTAAATCTTACTAAATAATTCTGAATATTTTTCTTGTTTACTTAGCAGAATGTTTAGCAAAGGTACAAATATTGGGAAAGAACCTCTTTAGGCTATCCCTACACCCCGTCGAATGTAGCAACCCTCACGTTTAACTATACTTATACAGCACGTCTATATAACCACAGGTGCTTAGTACAGGGGTGACCACTCCAAAGGGTCGGTGCCGAGCTAGACGGTCCATGATTTACTGCACACTTATTGATACCCATTTTAATTTTGTTCCGATATCGAAAGGGGCTCGAGTCCACTTTGCAAAGATTTGATACCTTTGTGAAAACAGAACACGTCAGTATACTTATGGCAAAATTTTTATAAGTTTCCATCTGGTGGACCGTCTCACTTTATGCGGTTTTTTTGGTATCATAAAAATGCTTTCTGCTCCTATTTTTTTTGTACGCGTAGCTTATTTTGTTTTAATATGACTTTTGCGATTTGAACGTATGTGTTTGATTTAAATTAAATAATTAGTAAATAAATAATGCATTTTATTTATCTATTGATCGAATTGGATCAGGTTATTTTAAAGTAATTAGTTGAGTGTGTTTTACCTAAAACATTATAAGGACATGAGGTGGATGTAAATATTTTTATTCTTAAAAGAAAGTTTCATTAGTTTTTCTTAGAAAAATATTAAATGTATGGCTATCGATGTATTGTAATCATATTGTAATATATCTGTCGATACAGTTGCTCAAAGAAGACTAAACAGGCGCAATTGCAAAGAGACTGACTCAAATAGAAATATAGAGATACTGCAAAACCTAATGCAACGTCCAATTAATGTAATGCATAAGGCTAATCTGTTAGACAAGATTCATAGACCGTTATTAGGCATCTGCTCTTATAATTCTAAGCGGCCGTTCTTTAGCAGATTTAGTTGGTGGATAAAATTGGTTCCCATTTAGCATCGGCGCCGATATCACAATACCGCCTGCCAACCGATTTAAATTTATTTCGGACGTCGGTAACTTCCAATTTAAACCTCTTAATCCTCTATGATGTATGTCGGTATTCGGCAGGATTAAAAGTTCCACGGAAAATAACCGGGAAAACCTTTTCCGGGGTCGGATTGACCCGGGCAGAAACGGGATTAGGCGACCGGGATTGGATATACATAAATCTCAGGCAAGGCTTTAGGCCCGACGCAATTAAGCCTAAGCACTGATATGTCATTTTGTGACGAGTGTCCCTACGGGTCCAAGCTCAGGGCGATGAAGACTAAATTTGAACAAAAGCGGTAGGCCGACTCCGTATATTTTGCCCTTATAAAGGTAATATAATCACTTATCAGACGTTTTATACAGTATCTCTTTAAGCACTTCTTAATATTATTCCTTAATTACACAACAGACTATCCTATACTGCTCTGCAACTGTATTCATGGACATAGATACTTAAAGGCACGCAAAACTTTTGAATAACAATAATAATAAATAACAACTGACCACTTACCTATACCAGAATTTCTGGTATACATGGTCAGTGGATCATATGAACATTGTTATCATAATTTAACCTGTTTTTAAGCGTTCCTCTAACAACCGCGAACCGCCATGTTCAGAAAATAATTTGACCTTACACATTCACGCTTATGGATAGCATTGTTATTAATCCACTTACTAAGTTTGGTAGGTATGGTATACTCATAATTTCAATATTAAAATTCAGCAGCGGCTGCACCCCACGCACAATGGTCGAGCTGTCGAGCACGGCGTCATAAATAATTCAATTTCATAGTAATAAAATACGCGTGACCAGAGCCATGGCGTGAAAACTTTTCAGCAATTACGGGTTGAATGTAACAAAAAGACCGGTCTAGTGAGAGTTTGAATCATATCAATGGTTCTATTAAAAGGACTCCACAAAAAGATAGTTATTTTTATCCATTGGTTTTTTAACAGAAATATTGTTTCGTAAAAAATTACGCGACTCATTGAGTTTGCATTTTTTTTACTTTGAGTTAGTTCTAGATATCTGTATTTTTGTTTACCTTATTTTCTTTAATCTATGTAGCAAAATATTAAAATGAATAATGTGGTTTTTATTTAGTGTTGTAAAATATCCTTAACAATATTATAGGCGTTCTTTGCAAAGCTCTTATATAGATAAGTTGAAATTCATGATACCTAACGTTCCTTCGATATCAAAATCAGCTTTTGTCTCTGTATTTACAACCATTTCTAGTTTTTAACAAACTTGGCTTAGTTTTAAGTCTCATCCACTACCTAGGTTTTTATCAAACATGAGATTTGTCTTTATACCTTTCTACATTACAATGAACCCCAAAAGTCCACAATGGCGGTTGGTCCGACGGACCCGTAATTCATGCATCAGCTTGTGGTGAAGGGTGTGCACTCGGATGACTTATAGTTTGCATTAATACTCGGACACGAGAACACTATCTGGCCTTAATTAATTTATTAAGCTGCAACTTTTGTAAAACTTAATTTGAACAGCGCGTCAAAAGTAAATATACATCGAATTTATTAAAGTCATAAATAAAATATAATGTATATATCTACTGCATAATATTTATATACAGATTATAAGAATGATTTATAAGAAATATGTCAGTTTTTTCTGCCAAATTAATATATATTTTTAATTACCTCTTAGCTGGTAAAGTACACAACAGGCACACAAAGCTACATAAATATTATCTCGTGATTAAGTAAAAACTTTAATAATAAGTAAAATTAAAAAACTGTGATAGAAATCAAAATTTCCGTAGTTCATTTACTCAATACAATGGGTAGGCAAGTATAGAAAGAAACATCGCAATCAAACATTTGTTCGCGTCATGAGAAAAATTAATGTTATTTTGTCAATGTAAACTTTTCTATAACTGTTTTATTATGACTCTTAAGCGTATTCTTTTTTGTAAATGTTAAAGATATTGAATTCAAATAAAAATTGTATATAAACGTACTTGTTGTAAAATAACCTTCCTCATGAAAATTATGCGAATCAATTTGAAAATATTAAAAAAATATATTAAATATTAAATTAAATACGACTACTCTTTGAAAGAAATATCCAGGCTGGAATGTGTACAATCGCTTTGTGACTTTTCAAAAGGCTTAAAATTGATGATGTGTTTACTATTGCTACTACATCTGTAGTAATCAATTAATTACTGATTTATTGCCATTTAATCACTGCAATTAGATACGCCTTCTCATAGCCTGTTTGTTGATGAAGCTGGGAAGTAAGTGAAATAAAACCTATCCTGTTGTTGCTTTAGTTTAGATGTATTGATTGACGGATAATTAAAAAACAATTCTATATTATTTTTTATAAATTTACTAAATTTTGACATACAGGGCAACAGTTTCTGTCGCTGAAACAACTAAAATCAATGTTATAAGATTTTCAGTTTAAAATTTTTTCATTACGGTAAACGAAATTTGAAAGAAGTACAATTTTTATGAAAACGACAATTTTTTATAATCCATCCAATTTAAAGATCACAAACGCCAATTCCACATTTAGTTATCCGGATGTGTCGGAGCAGCCATTAAAATTAGGGTTGGGCCACGAAACTCGCGACTAGGGCAGGGCCAGGCCGGCGCGCCCCGGGGCCCGACCGAGAAAAAAATCAAAAAACACACAATGAATAACTGCCGGTACCGATGCCGATGATATGAGAGATTTCTCAATGTCCGACTGTACTTGTTACTTGTAACTCAATATTCGTATCGTTTTATTGGAAATATTGACCTGATCTTAAAATAAATTACATAGTATAGCTGAATGAACAGAAATAAATAAAATAAGATTTCGAGCTCTAGCTCCAAAGACTTATTTTTTATACATGAATGACTTTTCAATTTTTTTATACATGAATGTTTTTTACCTCGTATAACTTGTTAGGCGTAAAGGTTACAACTACTTAGGTATAATAAAAAATACTGTTATTTGCACAGCGGTAGTCGTGTTAACACATTATTTTCGGTCAATTAAAAATTTGTACAGCAATTACAGCGATATACTCCTGGACAAAAAAAGAGTTGAGTAAAAAAATATTCTACTTAATAACGGACACGAAATTAAAAAGCAATTTGGTAACCGTTACTAATTTAGAACGGCGCGGCACGGAGCTCTCAATTTGGGAGGGGTTTGGGAGAGGGGGATTTGCGGGGGCCGTGCGGACCGAGGGGGGCCCTAATCTAAAAGCTGTCAGTTAACAGGCCGGCAGCTGTGCTCGCGTCTATGTATACTCTGCTTTATATTCTAAGTTGGTATATACCGATTGTTATTCATGAATAAAAAATACGTCGTCGTCAAAAATAAATATCATGTATGCTTTCTACAAAACTTAGCTAGGAAAAGTATATATTTGTGTATCGCGCAGTTCTTACACGTTGTTTTCAAATTTATGTACAACTATTTGAATACAACGTAACTTTCAATAGAAGAGAGCTTGAAAATAAAATGGGTTATATCATAATCCAACCTTCTATTAAATTAAATAAAGAGCTCAAACCATAAACAGTGTCAAATTGATTTACAGCTAATGTCATAGATAGTAAGAATACACGATTTTCCACACCCTCATTAACTGATGATTTCGAAAAACAGTTTTATAATAAGAAATATAAAAAATCCATTAATAACTACCCACATACGGGGATAGATTAGATCTTTTTATACGCCGTCCAATTCATAGCGCCTACGCGTATCTAAATTTGAAATTCGAATCGAAATATGAACACTAGTTTATATTGTACAAAAAAAAAAACTTTTCTATACATAGCATAATTAGCATATGGTGCCTTCGAGTTTTCCATTCGTAGAGACACTAATTCGACATATAAAGTTTATGATATGTATTTTTTCGTATACGCCTATACTTTTTATGATAGCGCGTCCACATAAAGTTTACTAACACACTTCGCTGGTATCTGATATCTATTCAGATATCGAAATAGAGTGTTTAAACAGCATGTGAACAGATATTAAGTAAAATAACGTATTTTATTATATTTTTCAACGACGTTTACTTATTACTTTGTTAGTAATTAAGTAGGTAAGCGGTTTTGTAAATGATATTTTGAAATTAAATTACTTTTTATAACATAACTGGATATTTAGTATCTGTAAACACATTTGAAACGTTATATAACCTAGTGAATCTATTAAAACACTTTCTATATACATTAAACAACTATAAATCAGTGGATGGAGAGCGGAATCTGCCCACTTGCTGCCATCATTTAAGGAACGATTCTCTTTTAAAACAAGGTTCTTTGTATTCCTAATTGGTAACCACAAAAATATACAACTACTTCTTATCAGGCCAGGCTTCTAAAGAAGCTTCTAAATGCTTCTAAAACTAAAGTTTTAGGACTACATTGACTTTGAATAGTATGTTGCCTCCTTGACTGTGCAGTCCTTGGCCGCGTAGAGATCTTCCATTGTTCAGGTATTCGGGCACGAGAGGCACAGGAGCAAGTGCTGCATCGACTGTGTTGGGGCACTGTTCATGCAGCACTCACATCCTTGGACCGACTTCGACAAAGCAACTTCGTAGGTCGCTGCAGAGACAAGATGTGTAAATAGGGGTTCAAGGGTGCTAGGCTAGCATCTGCAGCGACCTACGAAGCTGAGTTGTCGAAGTCGATTCAAGGACTTCTACACTTTTCTTAATGACTTTTAATATGCATGGTAGATGTTTTTTGTCTTCATATCACTTTTCCACAGGCTTCTTGGTGCAGAACCCGCCTGGACAAGAAACTACCAACACTTTATATATTTCTGACGCAAAACTACTGTGCCAACAGTGTTCTAGATTAAATAGTATGAAGACTAAATGCTACACTGAAAAACAATTACTTTAATCAAGTTAGCCTATCTGATACATCAGAGATAGTGGTTGCAGTTTACAACCTTACCTATTTCTGCCGCCAAGTAATGTAAGCATTACTGCGTTCCGGTTTTGGAGGATAAGGGTGCTGGTGAAATTACAGACATATTGGACTTGTCAACTTACGTCTCAGGGTCACGGGCACAGTGGAAGCGCCCCTCAGATCTTTGCGATTTAAAGCTCTGACTGCCACTGCAACTGTTATGGACAGACGTGTCGCTTTCCACCAGGCGCACAACACGTGGTCGTTAGGCCCGTTACTGGGCATTATAAATAAATAAAAATATTACTATAGGTACTTATCGAAAAAAATTGCTTTATAGAGCTGAGAAATGTTTCAGCTAGATTGCTCCAAATCGCTTTTGAAGCTCTGCAAGTATTGTCAATCCCTCTGCTTTCTAAGTGTCTTTACTAGCATTAGGTACATTTTTCAGGGTAACAACGTAGGTATTCTCGTATTGAAAAAAACAATGTGATTCAAACAAAGAAGATGTTGTTTAAGGTGATCATATAACTTGTCTTTTAAAAACATGTTCTGAGTCTATCAACAATAATTGCAGTGACAATATTAATGATTGCAGCCATTATTTTAATTAATAAAATTAATCATGCTGTGATAGATTCCATCAAGTATCTCGATAGGCTATCTTGATTAAAGTTTTTCATTGCGATATGGCACTTCGCGTCTTGAGATACAGCTCGTGTCAAACTCGTTTTGTCAATAAGTTGTTTTCATATTAAACAAAGGTAGACATTATGACGAATAATGAAGAATGTTGGCTTTTGAAACCTGAGTAGGATTATACGTCTTAGTCTTATTCAGGTACAACTAAACGTCAGTTATGGCAGCTAGTTAAGAGAGAAATGATTTTAGTTGTAATAATTATTTATTGAATATCATAAAAACCGTGGTAGCCTAATTGTTTGACATATCACTTCTCTAGCAGAGGCCGTGATCTCTGAGTATTTCGGAATTTATGTGCGAAATTCCATTTGAAAATCATGTGCTTTTCGGTGAAGAAAAACATGGTGAGGAAACCGTCAAAGAAGGTTTACAACCCTCGGAAAGCGTGCCAAGTCCTCAACCCCCATTAGGCCAGCTTGGCGGACTAAAGTCTAAACGCTCGCCTGAGAGGAGACTTGTGTCCAGCAGTGGGACGTATAAATGGGTTAATGATGAATATCATGATGTTTTACTACCATTACGAACTCGAACCAGCGTCTGTTGCCATGTCGTGGCCACCACTGTTCCCAACTGAGCTACAGACCGAGTCAGCAGATCTTGGGAAATTTTCTATACTGCTTTTTTGTCGTCAGCACCATCTGTGTTATTAGTTACTGACTAAACTAGTTTTCCTTATAACTTTTACTTATTCAACGATTTTAATAAAACAGCGTTGGTTTTAAAAAAATGTAGTGTAACCTATACATAAAAAAATGTGAGACAGTGTGGATAACAATTATGTATATTTATCGAGTTTTCGCGATTGTTATACGTTGAAAATGAAGCTCAGAGTCAACCGGGATCTGTAAAGGCCCTGTAAACGAGGTTTGTTTGAAAAATAAATACCTATACACGGTTTAGATTCATAAAAATACATTTTTTCATACTTTTTCAACTAAATAATACTATAAATAAATATTTTTGCTAAAATTACTACTAATGGCGGACATTAATATTTGCGTAGTTTTGATTTTATACCTGGCACGTACCAACATAACGTCATTCGTAGCCACTTTGTTTCTTGAAAATTTATATAACATAATAATATATACGTAAATAAAACTGTGAAAACAATTTTTATTAAAAGTAATGGGTTGGCCAAAACGTCTGTGTGGTTTTACCTTTAGCTAAGTTTAAAACAAAATAACTTTTTTCTATCGAAATGGATGTCGTCTACGGTCAATCAAAAAACAATATTTTCGCGCGCAGAACTATTGAATTATAAAGGTATCGTAAATAATCATGATAATGCCAAACCACACACATCTAGTTAGGTTGTGGTGTTTCACCTCATCCACATTATTTGCCAGACATAGCCTTTAGATTTTCACTTATTTCGATCTTTACAAAATTCTTTGAATGGACACGACTTTGATAACGAAGATCGACAATCAAACGACATTTAGAGGTGTATTTTAAGAAAAAAAACAGAATTTTTATGAAAAGGGACATCTAAAATTACCCGAAAGATGGCAAAGGATTCTGTCCACTACATAGTTGACTAAAGTTTAATATTTATTATTTATTTTTAAATGTTTTTCCATATAAGTATAATTTTGATAACACACGATTTTTTGGTCAATAAAATGGTTATAGTTTGAAACATGTGGATCAAATTATTTATTTTTCCCATGAAATGCTTGTACGAACACTGTTCACCTATTTTGTGTCTCTATATTGAAATTTTACTCATTGTCTTATCTGTTTTACGAATTAGGAGTAAAATTTAAACTGTAGGTATGTTCATTGCAAATGTAATTTACTCACCTATGCAATAAAGAAATTTTCCATTTTTAAAGTAAAAACATCCGCCATTTTTTCCGCTGTTTTGAGTGCAATAAAGTTTAAATAAGGAAATAAAAAAAATAAAAAAGTACCTACATAATTTGACGTGCATGCGCGATGCAAAAAGGAAATACGATGTAATATTACTATTATTGATACAAAGATCGAACAAATATAAATCAAAATTCCTTCAATCTGACTAGCCTCAAACCAGCGTCTCTTCTCTCATCGGAGGATAATAATAATAATAATAACAATAATTCTTTATTTGAACAGAAATGGGGACTACAGACGGCAGAGGCAACATACGCTGATTCAAGTCCAGTCAGATCTGAGGAATTCGTCTTTGTGTCTGGTCGATTTTGTACCAATGGTAATAACAAATTAGTAGAATATTTTCACAAAAAAATGTGCATATCATGGTACGATACTTAATAAAATAAATAATAAAAAGACTATAAAAAAGGCGTGACTTGTATCCGACAGATTTTTCAAACTACAAAATTGTAATAGACTTTTCATAGATACGAATATAAAGTAAGACTTATCACAATAACAAATACAATCTAATTTATAACACGATAATGTTATATTATAACATTAGATGACAGGCCATGTAGAAAACAAGAAAACAAAATCTAAGCCAACAACCGGTCCCAGACGGGGATTTAGTAGGGTTGTCAAGTGAAGAATCCACAAAACATCTAAAACAGACTTAAAACTTTCTCTTCTATTTTCTAGGATATTAAAACAATCTAAAAACAGTACTTACAGTAAGTTTGTAATGGAAATCAAATCTTTCCTTCAATGAATTATTTTTTTGGCTGTATACTGTCTAATATTTAGAGATGTATAATAAATACATGTTTACTATATATACAGTAAGCAGAAAAATATTTTTCTTTAACTAAGGCTAATGCGATTGTAGTAAAAAAATCATTAAAAAGTGAAACAAAGGATTTAAAAATAAGTAATTATGTCCGCACTACCTCCTAAAAATCCAAAAAAGTATGACTTGTAAGTGAAACGGAAAAATTTGGAAAAATTAAAAATGAAGAGCTTTTTGTTGTACATGGTAACCCTGTAACATAGTGAACGAAATCGGCGAGACACTTTATAAATTTAAAATAAACCGATTATGCAGAACGAAGCCTGTGAATGTTGATAAGTAAATGATATTGTAATGCATATTACGATTTGCTTTGATCCAAAAGCTTCTCAGGCTACTTGAGTTTTAGATTATTGAATTTATTAGATTTTCTGATGATTTAAAAATATATATTATTTCTTATTGCTTATATATGCAATAGCGATACTAAAATATATATGTAAAAACTCCTTGCCTTAAAAGAACAAACCTCTAATGAACCAACTTTTATTCTATATATCGACTAGAATATTCAATTTATGCTACTATTTTCGCTTCTGTTATATTAAAAAACATTTGTTTTAAAAAGGCATTCAAAAGGCTAGCTTAAGCTTAGTAAAGCTTTTTAAACGTTGCTCAAAATCTCTTAAAACTGGCGACGTTTCAATAGAGGCCAAAAAACACTAAAAAATAAACAATAGAAAAATGCTCACAAGGCCGGACGCAGCTAAATGAAAGAAGTTTGTAAAAAAGTTTGACACATTTTTAGAAACATCAGGCACGCAATGTTCGCTCGCGCGGGCTGATCGTAAATTTTGTGTAGCGTCAGAATGAAAAAGGGGACATCATTGTTGAAAATTTTCAAACCCGTCCCGTGCTTTTAGTTTTAAATCGTGAGTGTGAGGTATTATTAAAATTGTAGTTGTCATTTGTTTACTCTACGCTGCGTTAACAACGTGTTTGAATGAAATTCACATTTTTAATCACTAAGACAATACGTACATAAAGTAAATCACAGAAATTCAAACTAAAATATTGGAGGAACCAGGACAGGTATTGGAGAGGCCAGGAACTTACCACACGAACGCGCTTTGTCCATCCAACATTGAGTTTTTATTTAGTTCCCTGTATTTATACACTTTTTGAATTTTCAATTTAATTTTAAGCAGGGTTTTATTTACTTTATCTTATTTATTACATTCGCCAACAGAAATACACTATTAAACATGGACACAAAATCACACTGAAGAAATTACTGGAGTGCAAAGCCAAATACAGGCAAATACAGCATGCACACATGACATTGCATCAAAAGCGTTTGCTGTGTGTTATATTACATGGATATGATTGTGAACAATTATGTAAAGTTAGTAAAATTAAATTGAAAAGTTACAGTACTGTTAGTCTGAGCAGTTATATAATAAATTTTTAAATTTGTTTCCCTATAATGATGAAAATAGTATTTAATAGTATTTAGGAGTTCTATTGATTATTTTAAATAATATATTCGCGTACTCTGGTCTTCTTAAGTTTTTGAACTCGTGACGAAAGTTTGGAAGTAGCGGGGAGAGGGTGGAAGGGAGGATAGTGTTGCCAGAATATAAAATTATTGCCTTTGAGTTAAGTGTTGTGTGCGATGAAACATAATTATAAAAAATAAATATTATTATGTCATAAATATAGTAAATAAATATAAATAAAACTGAATTAATGAATAATGGCACAGCCGTACAAATGGCTAAAGTAACCTCTTGTTTAAAATTATAATATTTTCGTTTACAATTTTTAACTAATACATTCGTTGGTTCTGTCGAAATCATGATTTTCAAATAATAGTGTTTGTTGTTGTTTCAATATAGCCGTATTTTTAAGGCTAAACACTACTTGGTAATTCATGATTTTGTTTTCGGTAGTTTAATAAAGACTGGAACTTTCACATGAAAAAAGAAACATTTGGGTTAAATGTCTAAAGGGAAATAAACGTTTATGTAAAAAGTTCATAAAATAATTTTGTATCAGAATTACAAATTTCATTCACTCCAAAGCTGTTTCAATCAAGAGTAATCCGCCCAAATCGCGTGGCGACCCCAAAAATATTTACTTCGATACATCTTTGGAGAGCTCCAGAGATTTTCCCTGATTCCTTTTTGCAATCAGATGTTGGTTATTGCACCTCTCCCCTCCTCGATATATTTCCTTGGTGGATAACAGAAAGAAACGAGCTCTTGCGGCACGATAAGAATTTCATTTCCTCGCCGCGTGAAAGCCTCCGCTATCTCAGGAAGTCGCTGACAAAAATACCTAAGTGATAAAAGCACTGAATTCAATTCAGGTGCCGCGAATATTGTATTCGCGGGTTTTTATTCCGGAGATGCAGTGGGAAATGCTTTCATAGATACAATTTCCGTGGTATAACATTGTTTGGATAAAAATGCGCTAAGCTTTGCTGTTTAAGTTGTTAATAACCTTTCTTATATCATTTTGAAGAAAAAATTCCATTTAGTAAAATTTTGAAGAAAAAAATGTATATATATAGGTATGTATAGTGCGACTCGGAATATCGTGATGTTAACAATTCATATTTTAGTAACAGTAGAGCTGTGAAAGAGTTCGTCAAGGGATGTATTGGCGCCTTGACAATTTCTGCCGCCACAAGCAGTAATATAAGCATTTCTGCGTTTCAGTTGTTTCAGTTTGGAAGGGTAAGGGTGGAATTATAGGCATATCGCCGCTTACTTTCTCAAACTCGTATCTTAAAGCACAAAGTTATTCAAATGTCAAAAATGGATTGTATGTACAAATTTTGCAGACTGATTTCACATGACATTTTCTTCATATTTACACACTAACTTTTACCTATTCGTAAAGTAGTGCATCCAAATTAATAGAAAGTTTTGCCATCTCCTGAATAATCACACTTTATAAGATACGAGTTTGAGAAAGTAAGGCATCGATATGAGACTTGTCAAGTTATCTCAGGGTGACGGGCGCCAAGCGCACTGTACATCTTTGCGATTTAAGTGGCATTGCAACCATTATGGACAGGCGTGTCGCTTACCACCTGGCGCATGTCTTGTTCGTCCCGTCACTTGGTATCATAACAATATAAGTATATAATAAAGAAAATAACGTGTTTATAATTTCACAATGTGATAGATAATTTTGGATATTGAGATTTATTGTGAAAGATTTGTTACAGGCAGAGCGTTGTTCATCGGTCATGTACAAAGTAGACAGACGCATTTCAGATAAAGCTTTTAAAAACCAAATAAAAGAAGTACTTATTTAACATTTTCTATAATACGATAAAAAAGACTATGAAGTATTTCTCGAAGAATACAAAAAGAATGGAGAGCGCTTTGATTTTATGAATTCCCAAAAGCTAGGTCAGGATTTTTATCCCGGCTCGACCAAAAAATATACAACCCGACCTTTTGATCCCAACTAATGAAATCCAACCTTGCTAGTAACAGAATAAAGATATATTTCAGATATGAAAATATTTCGCAGACGGTTGAAACGTAGGAACATTGTTCGGCATACAATGACCCCTGACAAATAAATATTCCTTTTATTTTGAAGATTATTTGACTAATAAGAATTATTGGGCTTTAAACATAAGATATTTTGTATTGTTTAGTACAATTTTGAAACCTACTAATTATTTTTGTTTTCAGTACATATGTGTGAAGATGGACAGATTTCAAAGATAGTGACCTATCATCCATAGGTTAATACGGTGAACTGTTTTATAAACACAAGAGTACTTGTATCTAATAAGCTACATTTTGTCAGAGACCTTTGTACGGTGGTAGTTCAAGTCTGAGAATCCGGATGACATCTTTTATCGCGATAAATTCCAACTCCGTCTTCAAAGAGTTTCAGAACAGCCGCGACGATGTTTGTGTTCATTTTGATATCAATAAAAATATTGTTACGCTATGTTTTTACTTGAAAATTTTCATTGAAATTTGTGTAGTTCATAATGCATTATTTATGTTAAGAAGAATTGGCATTATGAAAGTTACCATTAATGAAAAATCTAATTTAAATGAGTGTAATCAAAATTGAAGCAAAGTGATTTCAGAATTAATTATGTGAAACAGAAGCCAATTGATACTCACACTCGATTAAAATCCTCTTAAAATCTTCATTAAGCCACTTAATATAATAATGACGACACTGTTACACCAATAAACAATCTCCGTAAGCACTCTTATAACACTTATCCAATATAAATTCTTCCAAGTTTCTTGTTAGATCACTATCAGATTATAATAATAAATTTAATTAATTAAATTATTACGATTGATAATAAAGTTCGAATGAGACAACAATAAAGGCGCGCCGCATCCACTTGTTCGATACGTATGGTCTATACAAATCCTTATTTACAACTGACACTGTTGTCCATACTACAACAGAATGGTGTGCAGAGCTCACCTAGAACAGGGAAGGCATCTGCTCGACTTCCAATAAAAACTAGACAACAAAGGTCATGTCAAAAACCAAAATTTCGAACACAACTTTACGACCCCAACACACAAGATCGACTGCACAAAAAAGTCACGAGGTAGGGGAAAAATTTCGTAAGCCATTATCCGACTCTACACAAAAGTTTTGACACGAACACTTTGCGCTTGGGCACAATCTATTTTAGTGGGATGCGAGATAGCTATACTCAGTCTATGACTAATGGCTGTGTGTGCGACAGAGATAGATAGACGAATGTGTGTCGCATTTAAATAAAGTTTAGGGGACCAAAGAATATCGTGAGCTGCGGGACGCCGAGTAGGTGGTGATAAAGCATCGTAGCGCGCTCGCTCGCTCTCAAATCGAATACGATGAGTAATAATATTTAAAAAGCAAGATTTGTTACCTGTCGACCGCCGGCAGATAATGCCCGACGTTTTTTGGGAGAAAAATACAATTAACTAGCCCCGGTTGTAAATCATTTTGTTACGAATGCTCGGGTTCAGGTTGTACAATTATAATTCTTTCACAAAAAAAGGAAGGTGACGGGAATAGAAAATTGTGGCGGTATTTTTAGAAAACTATTGAATAGAATAGATAATTAGAGTATTAACAGCAGGCTAAAGAAACGCAATTTTATTGAAACAGAAATTTGAAGGTATTTTTTATGAGAACAATTTTGTAAAGAAAAATATTGGTTTCATTAATAGCAACATTTTTTTTTTGCAAAATTATAGGTGTCTTACCGCCTTTATGTTTCTCTATGGAAGACTGGAAGCTATATAAGAAATAAGCAATGGAACAAAAATCATAATAAAATTTAAACAGCAATATAATGAGTCTCTCACGAAAATTACATACATCAATCATAAATTTTCCAGCTCTTAGAGTTTCGTTGCAACGAGTATACAATAAGAGGTGAGCACTCAATCGATGTAATTTTAAAATTGCGACCTGCCCCAAGCCTCAATTACGATGTGGGACTCGGGCACCTCGAGTCTCGTGAGTGCACCAATCGGAAATTGCCCGACAAGACATCTTGAAAATTGTCGGGCGAGCGCTTTCAGAATTGCGGGCTCGACCAACAAATCGGGACCCGTACAACGCAAATTACGGACTCGAGTCGATTCGAAAATTGCACCAAGTCGAGACCCGCAATCGGGAGGTCGTGCACGGCCTAATGAAGACGTTAAGCTAAATCGTGGCGGCTTTTATAGAATGTTATGGTGTTTATATTGATTTTTATGAGAATATAATTTTATTACAGCCCGCGCCGCGCTGTGGGCGTTACATGCTCGCTTTATGGATTGTTGTTTATCTCTGATAAGTTTCTGTTTCATTTCCAAATCGATTTTAGTTGCCAACGATGTGTAAATAACGACCGTAAGAGGAAAAAAACGTTTTAATACATGCTGTTTAATATTGAATATAGAGGTGCGTACACAACACATCGAGCAGAGAGAAATAAATCTCAACACATACAAAAAGCGATGTCACAATAATCAACACAAGCAATTTAATTTAAGCGACATAAACACGGGGTTATCTGGCACTGGCATCGATATTAAGGGTGTGTGAAATGACAAACTGCGGCCGAGAGAGAAATGCTTTAAAACGGTGTAATTTTTACTGTTTATCTCCGGATCGGAAAAGAGATTGTGCATTAAAAATACCTTTGATGAGCGTTTAACATTCCACTGGATGCATGCGAATTAAGTTCATCAACATATTGAAATAAGGGACCTATAAAATATGTGATTCGTTACGCGGTTTCGCTAACTTACTTTGATTAAAACTTTTGCTGTGCACGCTCTACATACTCCTTATTCAATTAAGATTTTTCTCTTCGTAAAAAAAGATATATAGCAGTTATTTATATAGCAAACGTATTATTTACTAATTGAGCAAAAGAAAAGAAATAGTAGACATTAAAAACAATTGTAACTAATAACGGAAGCAAACGGTCATTTGATGAAAGTAACTAAATTGTAAGTATTCGGCCCATAAAGCCGGGTAATAATGTATTATAGTATAAACGTATGAAAAATAAAAAATAAAAATGCTAAGGTATAGTTTGAGTTGACCGGGCTTGGGCAAGCAGAGATACTCGTACCAACATATATTTAAAACGGCGTAGGTATACTCTGGGTTATATGAATATTACTGCGGTATAATCGATTGAACACACCTCTTGATGAAGATATTACAGTGAGCAGGTTCAGGTTTATTTCTGGACCGGTATGCATATGAACATGTATACTATTGCACTTGTAGTTTATGAAGTTATACCTTCAGAATATAGAAGCAATAAATATGTAGTGGTACTTTCTAGAAATAAATACATTGACGTATATAGCGTAAATTCTATGTAAAGTGAATCTAAAAGAAATTTTAAAGCACCATTTTTTTCGTAAATGAAATATAAACTTCAATATTTCATAATACAGGAGTTTAGGCACAGTATAAATCACAAGCGTGCCGTTTCTACCACCCAATATTTCAAAGACCAATAAGCTACCCTCTACGACGTTGTAATCTAAACGACCTTTTTTAAAACTAATAAAAGAGCTCGTTAAAAATAGCCACCGAAAATCTTAAGTGTGCCTTATCTACTGTAAACAAGAGGCAACTTCGTACGTATGGTTAATGATGGCATCCATCAAGTTTGGTTGTTTAAAAATATATTGAACTAGGCTTTAATACAGATGTTTTTACAATGTTAAGTATAGGTGAACGGGATCTAGTGGAGTGTTTTATGTTTAAAATTGTTTTTTTAACACTTACTTCCGATGGATTTAGTTTCAATTATCTTAGTGAAAGAAGCTTAGATTATAATTGTACGTAGACAATTCAGAGCTTTTACATTTACATTGAAAATGTATGAAAAAATTTGGGTGCAATTTAATATACCTTTACTTTATTAACTTTTCACACTAAACCTCAAAGATACGACTTTTTTATTTTTTAAGATACGTCATTTGTTTTTGCGTAAAGTTTTATTAACCAAGCTTGCATTAACGTTGTATCTGTAGCCAACAGTTAAGTCTACATTGCCTTCAAAATTAATAGCAGTTAACCAACCTGACAATTAAACACTCGTGTAAAAAGTTCCACTTCTCGTACCGCGGTCCATTGAGATATAACTTCATAATAACATAACAAACCCTGCGGTGCAGCAATGGGTTTATAATTCTGCACTGATTACAAAGGGAAGCCGGCGGCTGCAATTTCGTCTTGTACCGATCGTGCTGTACATAAATTATCAGTTATTGATGAAGACATTAAGCTACAGTGCACAGAACAATTATTTATTAAATATATAGTTTTTTAGTTACGTCAGTTTGACAGAAAATCTGAGACTTATTGGAAAAGAGATACTATAAAATATATCATTGAAAACATACATGTTATACTTATAATTTATGCAAGAAAGTGAAAATGCAGGAATAATTTTTGAAAGTAAAGAATCAACATAATTTGGTACAAAATGCCGGCGTTAACGAACCAATAACACACTATGAAACCAACTAGTGACGAAAGGCACATAACCGAGACAAAAAATGGTTGAATAAATAAACAGATACATTTCACAAAAATGAAGACATAATCAGAGCTGTCAACCCTGTTGGAAGTGGCACGATTCTTGATGAGGCACAGTCATACGTGCCTCTAATGCAGTATGAGGAATGGTCCCATGTTTTGCTCCACCTTTATTAACAAGCAATTGTATTCGCGTCAACTCTTGCACTTCCCCGCATCCGTAATGATGGACAGGACTTTCAAAAACTTATTAATACAGACTTCTGTCAGACAATGTAACAACTTGTTTCGCCTAATTCCGATGTTAATACAAGTAATACAAATGAGATCAATATACAGTCTCGGTCTTTGCAATTTTCTGATTGAATGGACACGATATGTTGAATTGCATGTACTCACTTTATTGTTTACCGTTACGAATTATATCACAATTTATTTTGAAATGGCCAATTTAATAAATTAAATTAATGAGTTAAGAAAAACTTTCATGGATTTGTCACAGGTACGGCAAAAAAAGTCGTTAAAACCAAAAATAAAGATCTGCAACAAGCGCATAGAGCACTTCATAAGGTCTGCTCATTCGTTCCGTAGTTCAGTTGGGAGAGCGATGGCCCCGGTCATGGCAAGGTCCCTGGTTGGAGTTCTGGACTCGATATCGAAATAATTTTTCTTTGTATCAATAACGAATTAAAGAAAAGTTCAGTTAAATATATGTCTGCTTCAGAAATTTGAGCATTAATTTATAGCATATGCTAGGTCAATCGTACTGCAGGTTTTTATTTGAAACTCCTTCGAATTGTAGATTTCCTCAGGGCATAGTAAAGTGAGTGCGGTGAAAACCAAAATGTAGTTACACTGAACTTTCCGCAGATATCTTTTATATTCAATTCGCATCCAAGAATTCTTAAATGATGCAATCAATTGCATAGAACCGTTCGTTATCATGCTGTATAATCACATAATATGTAACCTTTATTACAATTTATAATATTATATTTCCTATCCCTTATTGCTTTTGTCATAGAATACGGCATCGTACGCAATTAGCGTATATTCTGTTGGGTTTTATTCTTAAAAATTATAATCGAAGAGTCGTATTGAGAGACAGCAAATGATTTACGACTATCTCGCCTTTGCTTTAAATAAAACATTGCCGTAAGCTTTCAACGTCTACGAATGAAAGTCACGATTGTAATTTTAAAATCTCGATACGGTTATTTGATGATTTTATTATTGTTTCCATTTGATTTATTGTTGTGTGAGAATTTGCGAAAAAGTTTTAGTAACGTGATGGTCGTCGGTGACTTCAAAAGCAAGTTTTAGGTACCTTAGGAAGAATAAATTTAAAATTACGAGGTACGACTTCAATATACCCACTATTTATTCTATAAATTCGAGAAATGTAAATGTGTGTTGCAAATTATGAGTGAGTACTGGAGGTTCTAGGTCACGGTTTTCTCAGAAGAGCGCTGGAGTTACTAAGAAGACAAAACTCGGGAAGCGTGAAGTTGACGAAGTTTCAACTTTTTCTTCAACTAAAAAAAGCTATTTTTTGTCTTAGTACGTTTATGTTAAGAAAATAAAATATATTTCCCAGGTCCACCTTTTCCGTTAAAAATAATGGAATTAAAAACACTTCACCTATGGTAACAGAATCGAGGTATGTTATCATAAGTCGACAATTTAATCTATAATTTATATTAATTAAATTACCAATTCGATATGGAAATTAAAATTTAGATTAAGATTAGGAATCGAATATTAGATATCTACGTCTCTGAGGAAACGTAAAATTAAAATATGTATAAAATTAATGAGACTAGATGAGGCTAGCATTAATTCCGATAAATATCTTGGACGCATTGAATAAAAGAGAAGTGAAAATCCGAGAAGTGAAGAAAAACACTAAAAACGGCCTATAATTAGCCCACTAATGACCTAAGGCATTATTTCGAGGTAAAAAGTATTTTTTTCTCTTCATATTTGCTACAATTCGGAACTGAGTTGGCTATCGGAGTAGAGCTGGCAACCGAATACAGAATTGGATACAATTGTCCCTGGAATTTATTTTTTTCTTGCTTTTTATAAATTTTTTGTGGTTTTGTTTAGTGGCAAGAATGATACGGCATAAAATATTGATATAATATTGATGTAATTTTTTCTGAGTGTTCGATCTTTGTATTAATAATTATAACAAACTAGTGGAGTAATTTCACAAAAAATAATTGAGCATCAATTCAATAAAAATTTCAAATATTGATTTATAATATTTATTTATTTAGCATACAAAGTTTTTAAACATGTCTTTAACCCCAACAGAATAAAGCTAACTATCTCAGTTAACAAATAGTAACCTAGCGAACCTTCCACGAACAAAATGACTCTCTATCAATGCCTAACCTCTGCTGTATCGCATCGTATGCAAGAATTGCCCACATTGAGTATTCGCCGTATGCGAAAAATGTCACCGGTGTGTGTGTATGTGAATAACAATCAACGACCGCTGGGAGTTCTCCGGCAATATGCAAAGCACCTTACTAGAAGCGTTCAACTAATAAAATATAAATAGATATTGAAATATATAATAATAATAAAGAACTTCACATACACATCTCATCCATCAAAATATATTTTTTTTATGTTTCATTCATATTTTACTATATAAATGCAAATAGGCTAGGAAATTAATTTTCATCAAAAAATTTTATTCAGTAAATAAAATCATATTGTTAAAATAAAATACAATAATTTGTGAAACGTACATGTGTAGCGTAAATTGCATATATTAAAAATAAGGCATGCAAATTAAAAATATAATTGTATTAATATTAGATATAACTAGTTGACGACTTTAGTATCTCAGTCAGCCGTGACCACGGTAATTGTGAAAGGCCCGAAACATTCGTTTGTTTGAAACAACAAGTCTACCCGGTTTAGATCCGAATAATAGTTTCATTTCAAGCTAGGAATTTAGAACAGTTAATCAATTTGACAATAATTTGACATTTTGTTCAGCTTATCTACTTTATTAAATTTTTATTGAATTGATATTCAATTATTTTTTGTGAAATTACTCCACTAGTTTGTTATAATTATTAATACAAAGATCGAACACTCAGAAAAAATTCCTTCGATCCAGACGCTATACCTACTAAGCCACGGAACGAACCAACGGACCTCACGTTATGTTACTTTTTTCGAAAGTTTGTTGCAAAGGATTAATGCAACGAAGAAATGTTTCTAATACCCAAATAATTTCTAAGTACCACATAATTACGTTACCTAATTACTTTAGTTTTGTGAATACATGTAACATTCATTTCAATTATGTTGTTTTTTTTTGTCACTTCCAGGCAACCACGTGATCAGTGTCGTCATGATATTGACAAGGAATGGTCACTTTAAAGGCGGTGTCAGGCGACCACGTGGGAAAATGTTTAAATTAATTCAAAATATTGTTATTTACTACTTACACGAAGCTAGAAAAAGCGCAAACAAATTCAAGCAATCTGTTCTGAATACGTACTTCAATATATTTAAAAAAAATTGTAAATTGTATACAAAAAATATTGTACTACTATACACAGTTGACGCACGTTCTATATTTGTACGTGAAATTTCTAGTTGTGACATAAATAATAGTTAATATTTCTTAGGAAAATATATTTTGTATTATATAAAACGTCGTAGTTCCGCAACTGACTTGAGTCATAGGTTAAAACGACACTTAGCCATTTGGAATTCTCACGATAAATTCTCAGGAAAATACCGAATTACGTAATAAGGTAAACCGACTGGTCACTGAGTTGACGATTTTGTAATCTGTGTACAACACGTCTAATCAAGAACGTTGCATTACCCATGCAGGTTGAATTATAATTTTGTTGCTCCATTTGTTAAAGAATTATTACATATTATTGTGAACAAGAGGCACGAATATAAATATTTTAAATGTTACAGAAACTACATAGTGTAACAAATAAAATTTAGGTGTTCGGTATTCTGCATGTGATATTCAATCTACAATGTTATCAAATGCTTCGCGTACTGACTGAAACAAAACCGGATGTGCTGTGTTGTCGGATTTGACATTTGCAGCAAGTGTCACTAAATTCCGCGAAAAACCAGCTTTCCCTGAAATAAAGGGGGAGTGGACTAACGTCAAATTTCTCCTAACGTCCATCCACTCCCCCATTCTTTTTTTTTATAATACCAAGTGCCGGGACGAACAAGTCGTGCGCCTGGTGGTAAGCGACACGCCTATTTATAACAGTTGCAGTGCCATCTTATGGGTACTGCCACTGCGCCCGTCACCCTGTGACATAAGTTCACAAGTCCCATGTGCCTGTAATTTCACCAGCACCCTTACCCTTCAAAACCGGAATACAGTAATGCTGATATTACTGCTTGGCGGCAGAAATAGGTATGGTGGCAGTACTTTCCTGGACGAACTGTTTCACAATGAGATCTACTGCAACTAACCTTTGTGAATGTCAAAAGTAACAATTTGTTTCTATAATAATCTGTTTAGGTATGTTGTCTGTTGTTGTAGATTCTCCTCTCAGCGAGTCTATTGAAAATCACCGGTCAAATTTTGAGTAATAAACTCGTGTCTTCCTTAACTTGACATTGGTGGAATTATCGATTGTTGTGTATAAGCTATAAGACTATAAAATAGAAGATTTAATTTTCGTATTACCACTTCTATCGTTATTTCATATCTGTGTATTAATAAAAGTGGTATCAAGGTGTAACGAACAAAAGTTTGTGACATCATGTGTCCCTCCATACTAGTGTTACCCAAAGACCCATGCTGCAGTTGTGAAAGAAGGAACACCTGAGTACTTTGGTATCATTTTGGAGAGAATAGCCATGGACAATTAATAACTATAAGCGCCATAATACACCCTTGCTGCGTGGCTCGGTTTGTTTACGCTACATTAGGACTTCTCTAGATTTTTAAAAAACAATTTTTGCTATTAAGTGACGGGATGAACAAGTCGTCTGTTGGAGGTAAGTGACACGCTTGTCCATAGCAGTTGCAATGCCGTTCAGAGTTCTTTAAATCGCAAAGATCTGAGGGGCATTGCCCTGCGCCCGTCACCTTGAGACATAAGTTGACAAGTCCCATGTGCCTGTAACCACAAGAAGTCCTACTGCTACGAAAAGTTATGAGTTACAAAAAATAAATAAATAAATAAAACGAATATACAAATATTTATAAAAATAAAAGTAAATGTATTTTTATACGACTATTTTCATAAGAACGATATCCGAAAAGAAAATTTTCTCTAACATTACCCAAGACCGTAACTGAAACGTATGAAATTGCTAACCAGTAACTAGAGACGTTGTACCCTCACTTTCAACCAATTATTTGTGTATACGCGTTCACAAATTACTTAATACCGTTCTCAACACCGACAGTGTATCAAAAACTAGTAGTAAGACTTAAACACCAAAAAACTTGGCTTATTTTTCATTCCAGACAGGTAATTTTAATGCATATTTAATGGGCAATTCTTGGCTTCAAATTCACTAAGATAAGGTACGGCTATAATGCATGTAGTTTGCCCCTGTGTTATTTACTGTGTGATTTTTGGCAACTGTACGTTGGTCCGCTACTTGGCGTTGGCTAGATGTGCAATCTTCATAATGCATGCACTTTTGCAGGGTTTACGCTTGCGGGTATTTTTTCGACGATTTCAATGTGACGTAAGAGTTTATTGTCGGTTTGATACGCGTTGGAATGATTTTGCGTGCCAAAACGTAGATATATTGGTATCTGTGTCTTACGTATGTTTCCTTATGATTCAATTATTTCAATAAGGTTTATTTAACAGCCTTGTGGTTAAAAAAATACTATTTACTCTAAGTAAGTTTTACATAGAGATATCGTTATGTCGCGTTTCTTAGTTTTCACTGTGTTTTTGTTAAGGGGTTTTCAACAAGAACTTTGTTTTGTAAATCAAATAAAACAATAAATTTAGATGACAATGATTCAAATTTTTATTGTATTAAAAAAGCAATGTTTGGCAATTATGATTGAAAAATGATATCTGTTAAATGTCCACCACGACCACAGTTACAGATGTCGATTATTTCATCAAAGTTTTTAATCACTTCTTGACAAAATGGTGGGTCTATTTCGTTAATCAATTCACCAATCAATTTTGAGTTTTAAGGCTGCCATCGATTCAATTGGCTTCGTATAGACGATGTTTTTAACATAACCCCCTAAAAAATATTCCATCGGTGTTAAATCACATGATCGAGCTGGCCACTTAACGGCTGAATTTCGTGAAATTATGCGATCGGGAAATTTGGTTTGCAATAAATTCATTGTTTTGGTAGCTTGGTTAAAGACGATTGCAGCCTTTAAACCTAAAATTGGTGAAGTGATTAACTAAATAGACCCACCATTTTGTCAAAAAGTGATTAAAAACTTTGATGAAAGTATCGATATCTGTAACTGTGGTCATGGTGGACATTTATCAGATATCATTTTTCATTCATAATTGCCAAACCTTACTTTTTTTTAATACAATAAAAATTTTAATCATTGTCGTCTAAATTTATTGTTTTATTTTGATTTACAAAACAAAGTTCTTTTTGAAAAACCCTATATTATAAATGACGTTTTTAATTGTAATAACCAATGTTTATTGGAGGTATTTCATCCGTACCTTATATGTCACAATCATAATTTTCACTTACAGTTCACTTACGTATATTCAAATCCGCATATGCACTTACATATTGAATAGGTACTTTAGACGCACTATTCATACTTTATTACATGTATTATTTCAATGAACAATTTCCATCTTCGTTGTTTATTAGATCTTTCATTACAAATAACTTCTACATGTAGTACTTAGTCTCGTTCGTTCTGACTGAAAACCAGCGCCTTAGGGAACTTAGGCATATGCAGAGACAGCGCCATTTCACTGCTATGACAAAAACTGTTTTATTTATGTTGTACTCAATCTGTATTTGTATCATACTAGTGAATAAAGTTTTTATCTATCTATGTATCATTGATCCTATTGATTAGTATAATAAAATAGAAAGTATTTATTTTTTGCATTTTTATTTGGTTCGATTCCCGGCTCAGGCAAGTTTTAAAAAAATCTGTGAATGTGGTTATTTATATTATGAAAAATAAAACAATGTTTGCTTTGAGTAAAATTAGCTATCTTAAGCATTTAAGTTCCCATTCCACTTCACGTCCCATTGACTTTTTCCACCCTGCATTTATTTTCAATGTTTCAATTTAAATTAAGTACATGCCTATGGTTAGACTGTGCTATCACTAGACAGTAATTAAATACCTGCCTAATGATTGCGTTGTTGTCACTTTTTTGTGATCGCGCCATAAATACCTGTGAACAAAAATATTTATTAATTAAAAAAGGAAATGATAAATATAATATTATAAGTTATTTCGTCGGCGAGTGATATGTTGTCGGGTCATATCATGAATAATTCCTTCCCGCTCATGTCCAGTTGGTTAAATACGCTTAATTGAGAGAACAAGATTACGATTGTCGATATACGGCGCGTGTGAACTTTTTACCGAATTTTTACCGAACGGCAACTCGATTTCGACATTCTAAAATTTGAATTTTTACTACGTATTTTATACCTGGCTACTACCAAACTTGGTACATTTTTCGCGAAAAACAAATCATAATACAAACGTGACACTTAATATAAGATTTATTTATATTGTGATTTACGTAGTATGTAAGCCCGAAATACCGATCGGACTAAGCACCGCCTACGTACAGGGTCACAGATAAATCATATTGCGACATCTCAAAAATGCCAACTTCAAAAACATGTTTGCCCGTGGCCAGTACAGCACGCACGGATGGAAAGACAAGAAAAACAAACGAAAAAAATAAATTACTTTTGTATACCTCCTTTCTTTTCCGTTGTTGGACGCCGAACAACTCCTCATAAATCACAGAAAGATAAGCATAAAAAGATTGTATGAGGTGGGTACACGGTAGAACTAAACTTTTCGTATTTTGTTATCTTGTGTCAAGCGGGGTCTCGAAAAATGTGGCCTCCTACACCTTTCTCCGAAATAGTGAGTGGAACGGACATAAGCCAAGCCTCGGACTGATTCTAGGTAACGTGTGTTTTTTTTTACTCATAAACTCGCTAATAAAAAACAATTCTAGTCTGCTTCCCAAGCAAGGTTAACGCCCTACTGAGTACCCTAACAGTATAACTCAACAAAAATCCTAAATCTTCCGCGGTCACCTGCGCGTATAACAAATTGCTAGCTACTGTAGCGTAACCACATGAGGTGCCATTTGTCAGGCAAGACTATACACGGGCGCCTACTGAGCAATTAGATTTGTTAGCTTGTACCCGTGGAGTTTCATCACGCCCCCGCTCAACAACAGATGCTTGGACTAATAACCTCTCGAAGTTTCCCCTTCGTCCCTCCCTCCGCCCCCTCTGGGCTCCTGAGCTACCCCAGCCTCCCTCAGCAACCCAACTAAGATAGATTGCGCCACCATTCTTGCAATTTTCCTGTCGTATCTTGCCTCGTAAATTCCTAGTGATATATTGGTTCGGATCTCTCGCGATGCGACCAGGAGCATACTCGAAATATGATAAGAGTTATTTATTATTGTTCTTATTGGTTTTCTAAGGGATGGTATGTAATAGCATTTCTTTATAGGGTGTTTCATGTCTTGATGGTTGTTAAATGGCGTTCCTTGAATATCGTCGGCTGACGTCAATGAAATATGAATGTTCTCGTTTCTAGTACCGGCTACGTCTATATTCGCCCACGGTCTGAATACAAGCATACCGTTCATGTACGTGAGCAAATACTTTCTAACCGAAAACAGATTAAACAAAACAACGGAATAAAATTACTTAGAAAAGCGAGCGTTCTCCAAATACCGCAACTCTCCTGAAATGAAATAACTAAGTCTTCATTAATTTAGCGCCAAATTAAAAACACCCGAGTCCTTTCTGCAGCAGGCGCCTTAAAACTCTAATAGCCATAAATTATTATGCCGTCAAATGGTGGGAACGTCATTCTTGGAAGAAAATTGTAGGTTGTCTGAAATTGCTAATATTTGAGTATGACTGAACTAAAAATGGGCCCTAAGTTAGAGTATGAAAAATAAGACCACCTAAACTCGCAAAGGCAATATTTATTCATATTTGATGTACTATATTTCCACATTATTTATGTATTTTAGAGGCTATAATAGCTAATTAGGTTCTATCCACAAATTGTGAACTTTATTCATGTCGACCAAAATCATATTTTCGGTACAGCCACACGTGACCAAACGTCAAAAGTGCTTTCATCACATGAAAGTCATAAAAATAATTCGAACTACATGAAACAAATTATGTACATGTAGAATTATAAGTAACAAAACTCTCCTATTTAGGTAAACATAAAAAGTTGTCGAGTAATTTCGTTCTCAGAATCTTTAAACCTCTCTCTCCTGAAAAGTTGTCGTATTGCAGATGTAGCCTTATTATACAAAGGGTGCGACTTGAAGAATTTTCTATAGTCAGTACTAGTCTGTATAATATAAAAGAATTATAACATTTTATAACATGCCATACTTTATGATCATAAATATCTTCTATCCATATTTCCCCATAGACAAAAGAAATTTACACCCTTCAGCAACTCAAAGGCATAAACAATCGGCAGGAAGACGATGTAGCAGACGACGGAAGCTAGCTGAGTGTCGCTGCCGGAACTGTTATTGCCGGAACGACTACTACATCCGTCGCAGACTTTGAGTCTACTGATTTTACTAACATTTTGGAGACTACATAAGAAGGTAACATTGATGTAAACAGAGATTATTACATTTGAAAAAGACATAAAGTATATAAACATAACTTACATTTTCATTTTATGAAACTGTTTTAGAACTAGTGTCAAAGTGATACCAGCAATTAACACTAAGCTAACTTAAAAATTGCAACTATTCACCAGAGGGTATAAAAGAGTTTTCAAAAATAGGTATATTAATGATTTTGTTACTACAAGTAACAAAATCATAGATTATCAAATATTTGATTAAGTGTATAGTATAGTATTTAAGCTTTATTGTACCTTATCTGTATATTATGAAAATGTATTCAATTCATAAAGAATTATCGTTAAAAAGAAAAAATACGTCTTGTAACATTTTTTCATTTTGAATTTAATTTAAATTATATGAATGATTTAGGCATTAAAAATGCGAAATCGACAAAATTCGAGTTAGCATAGTGTTCATTGCTGGTTTCGACTTGGTTGGTTTACTTATTACAAAATTGTCATTCTTAACATATTTCTTTTCTTCTCATTCATAACAAAAAACACTTAAGTTGGTATAAAAAGCCGTCACTATCTGGTAAAGAAGAATTAGAGAGTTAAAAAATATTATCAATGCAAAACAATAAGACTAGAAAATTAAGACTAATAAGTGCTATTTTCGATTAACTGTAATAGTGTAATAAAAGTAAGTGGACCAGAAATATATTTTGATGTCCTAGTAATACACCACTAAGTTGTATAATTTTCAAACTTACTAATAATGTTATTTCCAAGATGTTTTTAATTACAATCATAACATAAATGAATAAATTAAATAGATTAAGGTAATAAAATAATTCACTTCTTATTAAACTAACGATTCTATCAACACGTTTCAACATTTTTATCACGATCAAGCACGAGCATGCCGTAAAGTTTTATTTACTCATTTATACTTAACAAATTTAAGGTATCGTTTTGTGACTTGACCGTATCATTTTTGTTCACCTTTTCATGTTTAAGTTACATTTGCACCTTTCTTTCGATCATTCTTATTACAAGAGATATAATTCAAAAATGTGTTGTCAATTTCTTTTCAATTTTCTGAACGACCATTCTTCACATTTCGCAGACGCGCACTAAAGCCCATAACCTTAAAGATGCAAAGGACGCGAAACGATTTTTAATACACTCCTCACCCCATAATGGGTATTCTCTCGCACCCCAGTCTGCGGTGACATTTGAAACCCACCGCTCTATGAAAAAACAAAGCTTCAAACATTATGCAAATGCCATTATGTTCATATTTTTGTACATTTCGCCAACTTTATGAGCCAAAAAGGGTTAGGGGTTAAGACAATCGCTATCGAATAAAAGTTTTTTGATTGTACATTGTATCCTATTTTATATAGTGAATAAATCCAACCCCTCGGTGCAATAAATATGTATGTCTATCAGAATAAAATAAAACGGTGCAATTGCTCTTTTGTTTTGTTGGCTTGTTGCCTCTATAGGGATAAAATGTTAACTGTATTTGATTTAGGTTACGTTATTTAGGTATCTAGTGAAATTTATCGCAGACATCTAAAGCTGTGGACGAATTTATTTGACAAGATTTTCGAACATGGTTGCGTGAATAATGAAATAAAAAAATGAAATATCATACCAATAAGGTCTATTATTCGCTATCGTAAGCGGCATAGAGTTAATTTAATCCTTTATTGTTAAGCTTGACGTGCTCTTGACCCTGTATCCAGCAACAGTGAGAACTTGTTTCAATAACAGTAACACCGAGAACTTTTAAATAAAAAAATCGTTAAAGATTATTGTCAGTTTGCGCCAATAGAATTTTTCTGAAAGAATTATGAATACTTTAATAACTCATTTGATATTTTATTTTACAACAGATATAGAGCTCTATAGTAACGAACAATTAGTTACTTTACTGTTTACTAGTTAAATGTCAATATCCTTTAAAACATTCATCACATCAACAAAAGCCAAACGACATGTGGTGGGTAGTTGTCGGCGTGTACTTTAGAGCTTATTAGATAGTCAAGTGTGGGCGTTCTTAGATCATATGCAACAAGCATCAAACTTATTGCAAATTCATGCAACGTCAACACAATTCCTTTTGTAGTTTAACTGCAACGCGAGATTGAATTTAAACGTTTAGCAGATAAGAATAATAAAATTTAAAACGTTCTCGTGTGGCTATTAATTTTGTGACCCGTTTAGTATGTATTACGCAACTACAAAATAGCATTAAAGTATACATAAGAAATATTACGGATTTGTTATTCGTTATTAATTGCAGTAATGAATAATAATTTCAAGAAAAAGCCCTACAATTATTCAAGAATGACTTCATAAAAATTTTCATTGTTTTTCAGCCACGAGAATGGATCAAAAAGTTTTTTTTTATAAATATTCACCTATTTCTTTGGGTAGGCAAAGGTTTCACCATACAGCCTCTTCATGAAAATTCTATATTTTGACAAACGTTTTGCTACAATGTCACGCGACGTTTATGTTACGCGTGGCAATAGCCTTAAATTGAAGTTTTAGGGGAACACAGATTCAAGCAGTGCATTCCATTCCTTTGCAGTACGCATCAGAAAGCATGACACAATGGGAAAAATCAATTGTCGTCCACTCTGTTACCACTTTATTGTATCAGGAGTTTACAATTTAAATATTAAATGCTATTTCTGAACGCAACTTGTGAGATGTTGGCTGGTGGTGGGGTAACAATATGGCGAATGAAATTTTATAACAAGGATAGTGGTTGATCGGAGAAAGGGTCATTACTAGTTTCTTGGCTGTTAAAACGTCGTCGGAAACGATAAAAAAGGGCATATTAGTTGTATTGCTGATTAAATATAGGGAACCCATATACATTATATGTGAGGCTATCAGAGCAATACTGGTACGTCGGCTAAATTCGAAAACTTCGTAACCTCCATTAATAGAAACTTTGAAGTAGGCAAAAAAAAACAAAATTAAAAAAGTGTCTAGAAATTATATTTTAATCTTTAATTGCCCAATATTCCGCTTGAAGGGTAAAAAAGGAATTTCGTCCAAAAATGAAGTTAGGTACGAGATTTTCAAATTTAGCCGACCTGGTGTACCGCACGTTTTCTTCTAAAATGATACAAAAGCACATAATTATTATCATATGTCGATGCGATTTTCATGTGTAAAACATTAATAATTACATATTGGTCATATAAAATGAATCATTACTATCATAAAACAAATTAGACTAATTTTAAATCCTATTATCTTTTATATGCAATTCACGAGGTTACACCACTTTTGCGCGGATGGCTTCAACTTATAAGTTTATAAAGTGTGTATGATGGATATTAGAGGTGTCAATAAATAGACATTTTTTATAACAAGTGTTTTTCTTACACAGTGAATAATAAAATTGTAAGATATATATAGGTTCGTGCACCTACAACGCAAAATTTTATCCAAGGCTGATCTAGATTTCGAGTTGACGACCTGAAATTAGGTAAAGTGATCGACAAGTCAATTGATGCGGTCAGTTTTAAGATATGTCAATGAATAAATTGAGGATGCTACTTATAACGTAATTGACAAATCTTTGATGAAATCTGGCAATTGAGATAGCGATACGCAGAAGTGTGAATGGGTAAATTTAATGTTACACAGACGTGATTTACTGAAATAGAAGTATTTAGTTCACTGCTACTAAATTTAGTGGCTTCATTCAGTTTTGAGAGTTTAAACCCAATTGATTCTTGTGAGAATGTTCAATTAAAATCTCAGGAGTATTTATTATCCAAGTATAGTATTATGTTCCTACGACAAATGTACATAATAAATGTGGTTATTTTAACCCAGACAATATTATTATTATTTTTATGATACTAAGCCACGAGTCGAACAAGTCATGCACAAGTTGTGGTAAGCGACACGCCTGTCCATAACAGTTGCAATGCCACTCAGAGCTTTAAATCGCAAAGATCTAAGGGGCACGGCCACCGCGCCCGTCACCCTGAGACGTAAATTGACAAGTCCCAAGTGACAAGTTCTTTATTTACTCAGAAATATGTGCTTTTCCCTTAAAAAAGTCGCACCAGTCGTTACTGAAATATTATAGAATCAACAACCAATGGGTTTAAAATTTTATAAACATTGTTTTTGATACGAAGGTGTAGCAAACATAAAGTGGTGTCTGCCGCTTCAACGTGGCGTAGTTGGTAAAAACGATAACCACGTTCAGGCGACAGATTCTGGTTCGAGTCCAGTCGGATCTACAGAATTTTTCGTTGTCTTTATTCCATCTTTGTATCAATAATAATAACAAACTAGTGGACAATTTTCACAAAAAATAGATGAATAATCATGGCAGTAAAACATGATATTCAATAAAAATATTTTTTTTATACTACTAAATTGACGGGATGAACAAGTTAGTAATAAGTGACACGCCTGTCCCCAACAGTTGCAGTGCCACTCGGAGCTTAAATCACAAGGATCTGAGGGACACTGTCATTGCGCCCGTCACCCTGAGATGTAAATTGACAAGTCCCATGTGCCTGTAATTTCACCAGCACCCTTATCTTTCAAAACCGGCTGCTTGGCGGTAGAAATAGGTAAGGTGGCAGTACTTTCCTTGATACATTCCTTTACTTAAAATTAAATTCTAATTTGCATTATTTCGCCATGAATAAAATAGAATATAAAAAAATCGTCAAATTGTGGCTTAAGAGTAAAACTTACAATGAACAGAACACTTGCTGGAAGTTGTTTCATAATTATTATAGGTAACCATTAATTTATAACTATTAATTTTTTGTTAAATATAGAAAATCTATTTTTAACCTGTAATATAAAAAAGTTTGCCCAAAAAAATGCCTAAAATACTGGTATACATTTACTTAGTTTAGGCATCGCAATTACACATTAGGTTCTAATATTAAAATTATAGCTTTACTATGAAGAATGTATAATTTAGATTCCCCTCTTCTTTCTTATTTGAATACTATAATAGCTTTATTTACATTTGTTTTACTTGTATTGTATTAGATTATATTTAAATAAATTTATCTTTATCTTTACTTCTCTGGACGTATTAGAACCTGTAATACCATAGCAGTAGTGCTCCTTGTCGAAGAGTTCGGCAAAGGAGGCCTTATTGCCACCTTATTTCTGCTGCTAAGCAATAATGTGAGCATTACAGATTTTCGTTTCGTTACGTGAAATTACAGGCACATCAGACTTGACAACTATGTATCAGGGTGACGGGTGCAGTAACAGTGCCCCACAGTGCCTCTACCACGAGTTTACTATAACAGTTGTCGCTAGCGACCGCGTATTTTACTTCACAATTTTGTATGGAAAATTATACATCGCCTCTAGCGATAATTGTCACTGTAATCTAATGGTAGAGTTACAGATGTTTGTGATTTAAAACTCTGAACGGCACTGCATCAGTTATGGACAGGCGTGTCGCTTAACACCAGGCGCATGACTTGTGCGTTCCGTCACTTAGTATCATAAAAAAATCTCGTAAATGCCCTGTGTACATTATAATGAAAATGTCGCATCCAAATTTAGCGTTATTATATTTTCTATGACCATAATATTATACTAGCTCAAGCCTGAAGCATGTAATTATATTAAGCACTTTTTAATCTACATTGGACGTTTCGCAGTTTTTCCGTTGAAGTTCTTTGAGCCTTAGAAGGTTAAATGAATTTTTTAAAGAAAGTTTACAGTTACACTATTAATGTTGTGATTATGAACTTACAATATTCAAATTGTAAGCTCAAGCATTTGCTGTATACAAATTCACCCCATTATAAATTTAGTGAGCACCACCGCACGATGCAATATTTTTGCATCTGTCATCGCGGTCGCGTCCGAGTCTAAAATCAAAATTATCATGCAATTTTAGTTAAACCAAAACGCGTTTAGTTGACAGAATGAAGTATTTGAGTTGCGTAAATTACATTTTGTGTTTTACAAATTAATGACGACGCTGTGGATTATTTTGGCGTCGTTCTCATGTTGTAGTAAAATGTTGTGGTAAAATCACTGTCACCTAATGGAATACGTTATTTAAATGTTTTGTTGTTTTCTATATTAAACGTAAGATGATAGATATGTAATTATATCAATCGAGGCTATCAGCGCAATAGTGTTGTAATCACACAATTTTTTATTTCAATATTACTTTAAATGATACTAAAGTATATAATTATTTTATATTTGGATGTTAATTTCAAGTGTATAAAAAATAATAATCTCAGTACAGAGCACTAAAAAACTGACTTCAAATGTTCGTGGAAGTAAATCCACGAAAGAATAGAAACGAATAGAAGTAATTCTATTAGCCAAGTTTTATTGAAATCGGTTACCGGAAAGGGCGTGAAACCGGATTCATCCCCTAGTTTGCCACCCTTAGAGGCGGAATACTTTCTTCAAATTCAAATGGTATCAATACAGAGGTACCCCTCTTTCCAACAAAAAAGAATCATCAAAATCGGTCCACAAATTATTACCGGAGTTATCGCGTAACATACATACACAAAAAGTCACAGTACCTACAGTCGAATTGAGAATCTCCTTGTTTTTTTTGAACTCAGTGAAAAATGAAATATTTTTGATACATGCTAATAGCATTCAAATCTACATACTAATTATGTACTTTAGTATAATTTCAAATAATGTCTTAGAAAAAAAGATTATGTGGGTTACAACAATTTTGCGCTGCTAGGTTCAATTCTGTTAGTAAACAACATTTAGTATAATTGTTAATACAAAGATTGAACACAAAGAAAAGTTTCATTAATCTGATAAGACTGAAACCTGCGTCTGTATTCAAAACTAGGACCAAAGAGAGAACTAAATTAAAGACAAATTATTCACAGTTCAAACAGCGAACATTTTTGTATGGAATGTTTTGATAGCTACAAAAATACGAAGTGAAGTAGGTAGTAACTTTAAATATGTATATATTTATTATTAAAGATGTAATATGTATATACAATATATTAAAGATTACAAATAAAACATTTTATTATGAATTTTACTATTTTATTCTAAAGGGCATCTATCCTTCTTAGTATTTTCATTGTGTGGCGTCTATCCATATAGGTAGGCATCATCCTCAAAAAAATGGGTTTGCAAAAAGTCAATTTCTTCAAAATCAGTAAATGATACCTAGATCAATAAAATGAAGTATTAATGTGATGTAAAAGATTCAACTAGTTATTTCCATGGGAATTATTCATGGTAAACTAATAATTTTTAAATTAGGAGGCCCTTTCAAAAAGTGGGGCATCTATCCCAGTTTTACCCTAGACAACTTCAAATTACACCCAAACTCTCAAAAGAAATAAATGTAAGCAATATAAATATTTCTCCCGGCACGGGAATCGAACCCGGGACTTCTGCGTATCAGACCAGCATGGTAACCGTTCGGCCACGGTGATAGTTATTTAGGTGCACTGTACAATTCAGTATACAGTTTTTACCGACTACCAACATTGTAAGTAAGTGTTCTGCATTTCGAAATAATGAACAAGATATTATACGAACAAAATAAAATATACAAATATAACAATCACTTACTTCAAAGGCGTGAAAACCAATACGAGGCTTCATTTAAACAAGTATTACGCCCCGATATTCGATACATCATTTGCATATCCCTGGCACATGTGGCCATAGACAAAAGGGTCAAATGAGCCCCGTATTTAATTTTCATAAAACGACTCCCGTTTTAATCTGCAGTGGAATAATAACCCTTTCTATTTCAAAATTGGCTTCGGTCGAGGCAGCGAAATTTATTGTTGGTCATGTATACTGGCCTTATATGTATGGAAACTATAGAAATTGTTTATTAATTTTAATGTTTTTACGGACGAGTGTTATGTGAAATATAATTACGAAATTGAAGCGTTATATTTGAAAATGGTTGTTTTGAAACAGTTTTGAAATAGCTAGAAGTATGTACTGATAAATACGTAAACTATGTGGATTAAGTTGACTAATTGTTGGTAGAAAAAGATGTTTAATACCAATTTACAAGTGATAGCAAAAACCCTGACAAAACACACCATCTTCAAAAAACAAAATAAAATATCGAAGAGTTTGCAACACACATGCAGGATTGGGTTAAAAAGAAACATCAGATAGCTAGCAGCTATTGTTTTTTGCTAAAAGATCAGAATGTATAATGAATGACAAACATTTATATAAACTTACAACAAAATATCAACTTGTAGGTAATTACTTTCAGTAGCAAAACCTTCAAGAAAAAGTTATTGCTTACATTGCAAAGGCGGGACTGTTTATATCAGTCTCAATGTTCCCGGAACAAAACACATTCGAAAGAATTTATATAAGATGCAATTTAGTGGTAGTTCTGATTGATACTCTGAAATCTCTTTTTGAAAATACATTTAACTAGTGCTTATAATCTCATTAATTTAACTTAGACTTGCTATTCAAAACATCATGTAGTACCTACTTACATGTCCTACAAACTTCAAGATGCATCAGATACGTGTTTCCGTAAAATTATCATTGGGAAATTAGTATACATTAATACGGTACGAAATTGGGAACAAGCACATTGCCAACTTATGTCTCAGGGTGACGGGTGCAGTGGCCGTACCCCAAAAATCTTTGCGATTTAAAGTTCTGAGTGGCACTGCAACTGTTACGGATGGGCGTGTCGCTTACCACCAGGAGAAGGATTTGTTCGTCCCGTCATTTGGCATTATAAAAAAATCGGTGTTTTGACTTTCTACTTGTAATATTGGCGTAATAATTTGAATACCGTTAATTTTCTTCAGCATAGGACGTCGTCCGGCTGATATGATGATGATGATGAATTTTTTTATCGTATCGATGGCATACAACATATTATTTGTAGCACGTCACTAGTAGCCGCCATTACATCCTCAAGCGGCCAGGTGTTTGGGCACGTAGGGCACGAGGTCAGATGGGTCATAGTTCAAATCGCACCGCACAAACATTCAGGTTAGTACAAGTGGTAGTAGAGTTCCTTGTAAAATAGTTCGTCCAGGGAAGTACTGCCACCTTACCTATTTCTGTTACCAAACAGTATTGTGAGCATTACTCTGATTCAGTTTTGAAGGGTATAAAGGTGCTGGTAAAATTACAGACATGTGGGACCTGTCAACTATTGTCTCAGGGTGACGGGCGCAGTGGCAATGCCCCACAGATCTTTTGCGATTCAAAGCCCTGAGTGACATTGCAACTGTTATAGAGATCCCGTCACTTGGTAGGGTAAGAAAAAAAAAACAAAAACTAGTGCTTACTTTGACCCATTTGAGTCTCAAGTCTATTTAAAGACTTCACACACACTTTACAGTTATTCCTGTATTTTATTTATTGTGTACCTAAAAGATTCTCTCTTTCCTTGGCTAGCCTTGGTTCTGTAATATGCGATGGTCGTTCATTTTTCTTTTTCTCCAAGATCCGAAATGTTCTAAAGATATCTGTAAGATCTGTTTTCAGTAATAGTCCATGGTTTCCTCCTAAAGCATAAGATTTAAATCACCAAAGGAAACGAAACAATCCCCCAAACAATAAAGAAGTCAAACAAATTTTCAGTCAACATAATTTACACAGTATACTCTAAAAGCACAGATAAAACAGTTATCACAGTAAAGCTAGATCGCCGGCCAGTGATTTATCGCCGAGTACTCACACACCTTTGCTATGATGCATTTGCATTTTCACAAAGGTTTGTTAGAACAATACATTTATGGTAATTTCTAGTTTGGAATAGTCGGTTTTAGAGCTAAGTTTTAGGTATGTAATAAAGAAATTAATTTGCGTTATGGTTGTAAACCATATACCTAGACAAAAATATTATTAATCAGCAACACGTGTATTGGTCTCATTTATAGTTTTTTTTTTTCACAAAAAACTCTAAGTTACTTCTCCCTTTGGTTTTAATTTGATTTTTACGAATGTATGATTTAACTTTCCTTTTTTTTCAAGGAAGTGTATTTTGTAAATAAATTTATAAAGAATTAAAAACAAATGCTTTCCAGAAGCGTATAGTTGAGTAAACAACGAGATAAATTCTGTAGTTATATTTGCACAGTTATTAACTAGTACAGGAATATAATTTATAAAAAAGCCGCAATCAGTACGCTTCCTTAAAAAAACTAATTCATTAATTCAAAAAACCCGTTCAATGCTTACGTTACTTTACAAAACAACGAGTCTTTTTGCAAAAGTTAGAGTATGCTAATACCACCTTGCACATGCATTTGCGAAAGTATTTTCAAAAACTAGTAAATATTGGATTTATTTGAAAAGGAGCCGCAAATACGTTTGCGATGTACAATTTTACGAAAGCAGTTGCAAAAATGTTTTTCTGATAGCCGTAAAATAGAAATTACTTTAAACGGAACGCAAAATTATTTGTAAAATTCTGATGCATCTTTATCTGCTAGCCAGTGGCTTGTTGCGTCGGGTAAATTTATTAACCGCGATACGCATTAGTGTTGCCAGCTAAAGGTGACTTAAATTTAAATTAATGATGGCCACACCTCTAATTAATGTAATTCGCGAGACAAGAACCGTCACTTTTGATCGTGTCACGCAAGTGATTCTGTCGATGTTATGCTTTAGGCATCTTTTCGTACATAAATATATGTATTTATTTACATTACTCACACTTGTATTTAATGTACGTAATATTGTGAATATCTTATTCGATTATCATAAGAAATATCTATTTAAATCATATCTATATAAGGTATTATGTAATTATTGCTTCTCTACTTGTGTTGTTGCGTATATTGTGTCATAAATTTTCTATGTTATTGGTGTAGGTATTGTAATGAACAAGACAATATGCTTTGCATGTTGTACGTAATATATGGAACTATACATAATGCTCATTAAAAATATGTTTACTAAATATTTAGTTTTTAGTAGCATTTAGTAGCATATTAGTATTTTAGTAGCAGTAGAGCTTGTGAAATAGTTCGTCTATTGAAGAACTGTCACCTTACCTATTTCCGCCGCCAAACAGTAATATTCATATTACTGCGTTCCGGTTTTGAAGAATAAGGTTGCTGGTGAAATTACAGGCACGTGGGACTTCTCAACTTATGTATGTCTCAAGGTTTCGGGCGCAATGACAGTGTCACTCAGATCTCTGTGATTTAAGGTGGCACTGCAACTTTTAGGGACAGGCGTGTCGCTTACCACCAGGCACACGACTTGTTCGTCCCGTCAATTAGTAGTACAAATTTTTTTTTCTATTGAATATCATGTTTTACTGTCATGATTATTCATCTATTTTTTGGGAAAATTCTTCACTAGTTTGTTATTATTATTGATACAAAGATGGAATAAAGACAACGAAAAATTATTTCGATCCAACTGTTGAACCAGAGTCTGTCGCCTGAACGAGATTATCGTTCTTACCAACTACGCCACGTTACAGCGGCAGACGCCGTTTTGTGTTTGCTAGACCTTCATATCAATAACAATGTTTATACAATTTTAAACCGATTGGCTGTTGATGCTATAATATTTCAGTAACAATTGATGCGACTTTTTTAAGGGAAAAGCACATATTTCTAAGTAAACAACAAATGTAATAACCAAGTATTGTTATTGAAGCAGCAACTTACGGTATATCATGAACACGCCCTCATCAACGGAAACAAGGTACGCACGGCACAAGGAATTAATCAAAGTTTAAAACAATTCCATGTACCCGGTCGAGTCGAGTTGAGGCAAGGCAAGGCAAGATATTAAGGCGAAGTCTAATATGAGCAAAATATAACTAACACACTTACACTAGTTACGCAAATTACTGATGCTACAAATTAAGCATAACAAAGAGTGCGGTGAAATAAATATTATAGTGAAAATTTAACCCATGTCGACCAAAAATTATCAACTAATAGACGATAAAATAGTCACATCTATTTGCAATTGAAAGGCTAAAGACTATTAGTAATAAAGTGACTCACAAGAAAAGGAAATCCATAGGTCAACGTAAATGAGTTACGGGGAGACCTAAATGCACACCGTCCACACAGGTGGACATAGGTGAATTACGTGAAGAAATAATGGACCATGGTCCACCGAGGTAAACCAGTCTGGTGGTCCACGGGCAAGAAGCGTTAAATACTTGTTATAAAATATGTATAAGTAGTTCTCACATAGTTGACCGAGTCATATTGAGACATGCCTAGGCAAGATATTAAGGCACAGTCTTATTAGACCGTCCCTTAATATCTCGCTTTGGCTTCTCTAGTGCTCTTGAGAATAGAATGTTGGGTTTAGATTAGATTACCTACTGCAAATTAGTTTTAGGGCAATGAGATGTTGTGTACGTCAGTGGATGCAAAATGTTATAAACTTGAAACATTTCCATTACTTATTACATGTTACAAAGATAAGACATGTGAAGTTTACAAATTATTCGAATAGCACTAGTGAAAATAAAACGCGCTGCAGAGAAAATTGGACTTAATCGTTATCGTGTTCTGAATATATTTCTTCGTATAATATGTATGTGTTGTACAAAACTGCTTCGATTAAAGAATTTTAAGGTAGTATAGTCCTTAACAGGAGGCGTGCAAACAGAGACCGCAACGCTTGGAGCGTACCTTAGGTATAAGTATGGCGCTTGTGTATGTTGAACTGTTTGCTCTTAACATCATAATAGTTGAGTGTTCTAATATTCCAGGGTATTCTCATAAATAGCGATTATGTTTATTTCCTTATTATTGTTAATAATACCTCTAAGGAAAATGTTTTTGCTTTAGTCCACCACGCTGGCTTAGAGCGGATTGGAGCCCTGTGCTCACCCATGCTTAACAATAGTATTTGGACACTTAAGACTGAACTGCCAAATCCAACACATTTCTGAAACCTATTAGGTTACATGTTCCACACACATGGTGGTAATAGATTTATGAATATCATAATATAGAGCTTTGATCATGAAACAAAAATATACACGTTTTTCTTTCTTTATCCATACGCTTATCATAGTATATAAAATAATTAAATTGTATTTGTAGGCTCATTTTGTCAATTCGAGGGTAAAGGACATTCAGTTGCTTTTGAGTTGTTGATACTACAATGATTATGATAAAATGATGATAATTAATAAAATATCGTTTGTTGCAAGTATGGTATAAATACAGTTACAATGTGGACCATTACTTGCGGATTGGAACAATTTTCCAGGCGCCAGTGTGCCCCTAACTTTAGTTACAACAACTTCATCAAGCCAAGCATGCTTGGTACTAGGTTATCTAGTTATTCACCGCAACTTGCGCAAGCGGATTGGGCTTGTACTGAGATCATTGTTAGTAATATAGGTACACTAACTTCAACAAAATCATTTAAAAATTTTTATAAGCAATAATGTAATGTAAATAATATAAGTGCCTACAGGTGCTTATAATGACGTGTGGAGTAACCAAAGACAAATAGCCACAGTCTTATTTTGTCGCATACAAACCAAATAAAGAAAAGAGGAAGTAAAGTAGCCGACATAGCTCACAAAATTACAGTAAGCCGAAGAAGTACTGGACCGGTTATGTTTGCAGGACAGCTGGTAGCCGATGGTGCAGACTTGTTCCGGAGCGGCTACCACGTCGAAGCAAACGCAGTGTTGTACGCCCTGCGGCAAGATAGACGTACGACCTAAGCTGGCTGGCAGTGATTGGATGCAGGTAGCAAAAGACTGGGAAAATTGGTGAGCTCTGGGAGAGGTTTATGTCCAGCAGTGTATGCGTATAAAGGAGTCACCACACTTATTGAACTGCTTGAAGTTGCAGAGCATCGTATCGGTTGTCCGAGTGGAAGCGAAATGCGGAATGTGATTTTCGCACTTATTTCATGGAAATTAAAGCTATTTCTAATCGGCTTGATGCAATTTCGCGAGGATAAACGTGGTGTCTCTCTAAGCTGAAACAATGACAATGATAATAAGGAAGAATCTTCAATAACGCAAATATATCATAGGCCGTGGGACATACATTAACAAAAACAATGAGATTGAAATAAATAAGATATTGTAAAAGGTTGTGTGACACACAACTTCTTTAATTGTATCATGTTCTGAGGTTATCAAACACAATAATTAGTGTAACTATCGAGTTCTTAGGTTTTCACGATTGTTACACATAGGAAATGAAACTATTTT